>NW_026918813.1:0-14960 GCF_032062105.1 Saccostrea cuccullata | reverse complement strand
AAACACTACAGTTGTGATCGTGAAAAATTTCCGTATTTTAAATTTTGATACGGTTGCGGTTTTACTTTTAGTACACAATCGCGACTTCCTAACTTCACAAGATGGATACCGCATGATGTTAATGGACAATACAATGAGGAATTATTTAATAGATGAAGCAATTTTGTTTTCCTTTGTCATCAACGGATAATTAATGGAATTTTTTTGTAAGAAAGCTATAGAATAAATATTTATTGTTTACCGGGGCATTAATTTTTTTGCGAAAAATAATCAAAAAAGTTACAAAAGTGGCACAAATTTGCTTTGAAATTGACGTAAATTTTACTGATTAG
This sequence comes from Saccostrea cuccullata, assembly GCF_032062105.1. Taxonomy (NCBI): domain Eukaryota; kingdom Metazoa; phylum Mollusca; class Bivalvia; order Ostreida; family Ostreidae; genus Saccostrea; species Saccostrea cuccullata. The sequence continues at coordinate 14,628 of NW_026918813.1, read as the reverse complement.
GGGGCATTGAGCCTCAAATATAAGGTCGAATTCTGTATATTGGGCGACCCCAGCGGTTCTGAGAAAAAAGTATCGACCTATATTCCGTAAATTACGGTATATAAAGTTTCTGGGAAACATTTGTTAAATTCGTTTTCTGCTGCTAGGCAGTCATTTTGGGTGCCATGTTGGGTGTCCACTGTAAATATAACACCTGGTATTTTTCAGTCCGGGGATGTTTGATCATTCATAAGCAAAAAAAAAAAAAAAAAAGAAGAATTTCTGACCTTTGGACCCTTGATTTTTTGGGAATGTTACAGGAAACAAACTTTTTTTTAAGCCTAATATTGAATTTTTATGTACAACTCATCTTATATGGAGTGCGATTGTTTATGGTCATTCATACCCTTTAAGTAATGGCAAAGAACAGCAGGTTTTATATTGTCAGTATAATGTATTAAATGTAAGATACATATAAATCAGTAAAACATAGCTTTGTAAATCCAAGTACTAGTAGTTCTACAACAAGCTTCCCTGATTCCACAAAAGTAAATTTGTTTCTACATCAAACAGATGCAACTATTGCAGATGTACAGCAATACAGAAATCATCATCATGTCAAATTATTCAATGAAATATAAAGAGATCACAAACAAAAGTCCATAAAACAATACAAAATAGGAGCAGAGCAAACACAGAGCTCGAAACATCAGAGGTGGGATCAGGTGTCATGAAGGAGTGAGCATCCCCTGTTGACCGGTCACACCCACCGTGTGCTCATTGTCTTGATCGGGAAATAACAGAAAAATCTGTCATCAATTCAGTGTGTAAATAATGGACTAACAATTGGTATGAAAAACATCAGACAGCATTTTTACTCAATGATAAATTGTATTTGCTGACAAAGTCATTGTATTGACCATAGAACTTAGAAAATGATGACTTTAAACAAGACTGTTGTAATCTTGTTTTGAAATTTTCAATAATTTACCTAGTTTTAGAAATTGCACATATATAGAGCATGCTATTGCACATCAATTCAACTGAGAGATTTAACCATAAGCAGGTGATGAAAGTTTATTGCTGCACAATTAAGTTGACAATTGAAAAGTTTAATTCATCATATTTATCATAGAGCTTGGTTAGTAATCTATTTCTGGACATGCTTAAAAGCCTGCTCTGAAAACATTAACCTGGTCATTCTTTAGCTGAAATTGAAGCATCTTAAAACTTAACTGGTACAAAGAAACTTACTAGAAATTTTTTTTTTTTAAAATGCTCCCTAAACCTTATCCTGGGACACCTACACTGAAAGTTTACCATAAGCTCTCCTTAACTCTTTTGAAGTGAACTAAACATATAGGTAACAAATATTACGAAGTTCATCTCAACAAATGTTATCAGTTTAAGTAATGCAAATCTACATCATATTTTCTCAATAGTAGGTATTTATCCTGAGAAATAGTTTAAATAAATCTTATAGTTCCTTGAGGATTGACCTGTTCCAAAAACTTAAAACTAGTCACTTGTTTGAAAAATTTAGGTTAGATCCAGCATCCAAAGCAAGTCTTGATTGTCCTTCCTTTGATGTATTATCCATGCAAATTTGGTCCAGGTAGGGGTTATAGTTTTTTGGAAATAACCTGGTCACTCATCTGAAAAATGTAGGACAGATCCAGCATCCAAAGCAATTCTGGTAGTATCCATCCCTAGATGCATCATCCATGCAAGTTTGGTTCAGGTAAGGCATTTAATTTCTTTGTTTTGAAAGTAAACTTATTCAATATATAGTCATGTAAAATTTCGTGTGGGATTTAATATCGTTAATAATTGTTTTCAATGAAATAATTGAAATTTAATCCCCCACAAATATTTGTGCTTTTACAGTAGTTACATGGGAATGGACTTGCTCCTAGACCTTTAACCTGGTACACCAATGCTTATGTTGACGCCAATGCTGGGGGTATAGCATAAGCTCATCTGGACTTCCTCCAGGTGAGCTAAGAAGAAAGCATTCCTCACAGAAGAGTACAAAGATGCTTAGCCCTGTGAATCCATGCAGAAAACTGAAGCTTCAGTGCAGGACAGCACATAAGAATTGCTACACATAACATTACGAAGACTTACCTTTGATGAAGGTGGCTATGTCTACTGCGGACTTTTCCATTCTAAACAAATACCTGGAACAGTGTGGAAAATCCTGTCAACTTGACAGCTTTTCCTGGGCTGAAAAGAGGTAGAAAACTTCAGTTGTGCTAACTGACTTTGATTCAAACGTAATAACATGGATGAGGAACACTTATGTTTGTTAAGAGATTGTAAAAAAAAAAAAATTTCTTTTGGACCAAAAAATCTTGATAGAATTGAAATATCATAATCTAAAACTGTAAAATGGACCATATTTTAAAAATCAACATCAAACTGTATTGTAAGTAATTACTAGAATTTTTTTGAAAGTAGAATACATAAAACTGCACTCATTGATTAAGGCTTATGGATACTCAACATTGGAACTTTGGGAATCTGTATGGACACCTGTTTTCAAAGGAAGTAGAGTGGTTCATCATCTAAATCAACAACAAAGTGGAAAAAATTACTTCAAAAGCAAACAAGAGGCCACATACTCATATGAGATCTTTTGCTAGGGAAAAAGCAGATATCAGTTCAGTATTGAAAAGGTTAGTTATAGAAGTGGTCTCGGGGGAAAGGGGGTTATGGGGGTTATTTATCGAAGTGGTCTCGGGGGAGGGGGTTATGATTTGAACAAACTTGAATTTTACACTCCCTGTGGATACTTCCAAATTCCTTTGGTCGCCCGCATGGCACAGTGGTTAGAGCGTCTGCTCTAGAGTCGCAAAGTAAGAAGTTGATCCTAAGGTATCAGGTTCAAATCCCACAGTGGGACTTGGAGACCGGTCCTTTGGATAAGACCATTTAAAGTGAGGTCCCCTGTTGCTGTAGATGCTGGCATGAAAAAGATCACTTACTGTTCAATGGCCCTGAGTACGGGGCACAGGACAAAATTTGCAGCTCTCCACTGTCAAATGGTGGCGTCTCCATATGCGTGAAAAATCCTAGAAAGGGATGTTAAACAACATACAATCAATCAATCAGGTGAGCCAAAAAAATTTTTTAAATGTCATTGAAAAGATTTTTAAGATATCCACTCGTGAAATCTAGCAAAACAGTATATCCCTAGCAAATCCAAAATTAAGATGAAATTCATATTTAATACACATTCTGTGAATTGTGTATCGACATGCAACCTGTGCAATAATTGTTTTATTATGATTTGATTTTATTTAATGTCAATTCAGATATGTAATCATCATGATCATTTTGTATAAAATGTGACATTAAACAGGGGAGTCTGTACATGTCTGAGTTCAACTGGTATTATTTACCTTTCGTCAAATTATTATCAATAATTATTAGGGATGTCAAATCGCTCAATTTTTAATACTCGGTTACTCGGACGTTTTTCCGATCGAGTACCCGGGTACTCGGTAAAAGTGTACATAAATATGAACAAGTAAACATTTTAAACTCTTGTAGAAATAAAACCACATGCTTTGATAGGATGTTTACCCGTTAGTGTATTTCTGTTGTAACGAAGATGAGCACCTCGTGCCCGAAATTTTATATAACATCGTTTATGTTCAATTTATTCATCAGATAAACACAAGAAATAAAATCATAAGTAGTTCACAGATTTCTTGTTTCAAAAATTAATCTGCTCCGTATATTGTAATGTAACTCTTTGTTGCGTTTGACGTCCAGGTATCAGTCGTACAGTTTAACTTGAACTTGATCAAGTTCGCCTAACAGAGCGGATTTACGGTTTTAGTACACTTTTCGAACATAGATTTTCTAGTATTATGGGACGGTATTTTGTAGTTTGGTGCAATGATGGACATAAGTTTTTTTAAGCCTTTGTCTTCAACCATTTGTATTGGCAGGTAATCAAACACACCCATATCAACAATCGCGCGGGCAATATCATCGGTCTCTTTTCCCGAGAATTTTTAAAAGACTTCTCGCAGAATTAACAAGATTGTCAAATTTATTAAATCATAATAGACCTTAAACGATGTTCAGTGAAAACAAATAATTAAGGTGAATCAAAAATAAGGGTAGAAGAGGTTTGTTCCCATCTCGCCTTAACTGTAAAATTTAGCATTCCCATTTCGCCTTAGTGAGCTCTCAGGTGAATTAAGGTGATGAAGATTTAATTTAATTTTTTTTCTAAATACTTGGTATTACATGTACTATTTCATTCACTGTATTTATTAATTCCCATTAAATGTTTAATTCAATCTAAAATATTTTATCATTTAAATTTTTATATCAACCAAGTGATAATATTTACAAATACTAAAATTCCCATTTCGCCTTAGTACTTTTTAACTTTTTCTTACCAGAATTTCACAGTTAAGGCGAAATGGGAACACACCGTAGAAGACAGCCAAAGGTGAGAAAAGCCAGGTTACAGGTGCTTTGTCACGATAATTACAGTAAAAACACTGCCACGGGCGATAACGGTCATTTAGAGGAGTAGAAAACCCTAATTACTGATGTACAAGTGCAATGAGTATTTTACGCTTTAAAACAGATTGTTTAATGCATTAATAAACAAGCTAAGAAATATTCAAAAATATACATCCGAGTAACCGAGTACTGATTTTAGTATTCGATACTCGGACGTTCGATCGAGTACCCGGTTAACCGGGTACTCGTTGACATCCCTAATAATTATCAATAATTATCTAGTTTTTCCTTACCTGCCTGCTAAACAATGGTTACAGTGGAGATTGGTAGAAATACAGCGTCAAAACTCTCTGTTGATGACCAGACAGCATCCCGCAATGTATATACACCATGGATGTTCTTTAACAGGGGAGACTACTCCTAAAATCAGAGGAAATGTCGTCAAAATAAAAATTACCCATGATTCTTACAATTAAGTTCCAAACAAGAAAATATTTTCTCTGCAGTATTATACGGCTATAGCAAACAATCAAAATGAATAGTCCTTTACAGCAAAGTGTTTCTTATTCCCCAAGGCTTTCAAGACAGATGAGACATTCCTAAATATATAATTTTTTCTAATATTTTGTCATTGAAGAACTACTACTTTAACATGTTTACTCACAAAAAATTGAGATACCTTACCAGGCATTTGTGCAAGATACCAGAGGATAGCATTTCTTCAGTGTGTGAAACTAACCAGGAGAATGAGATAGCCCACGGGGCTATCTCATTTTAAAGTGGGATAGACCTTAGAGAAATGGGACTGTCCGTAAAATCACACACAATAAAGTAAACACGAAAAAACGCACTCGTTTTTATATTCATGAATTATAATTATTCATTTGTACACTTGTTTTCATTTGTATATACAGGTATATATTTCTAATCATGTTCATTTTATTGATGAAGTATAGGTATCTGCAGAGTTTCCGAAAACTATCGGTCCTACCGGCAAAACCGATAGAAAATCGAAATGTCCGATGAAATTGGCTAAAGTGCCGGTCCGTGTGACCGATTGCGGTGAGAGTTTGCCCTAATTAATTTATTGCATTCTGAACTACTGAGAAGTCTTCATAAATGAAAATTTTCAATGCAGCATGATCCTATTCTTCAAAAACATCCACAATCTTATCCATTTTGCAATTTTCCTTGACTTATTTACTTCCAAAAACGATCGTTTTTTCCTAATCCGAATTTCCTCCATTCCTCTGTTAATGGATGCAGTATATAGGTCATGGCATGCAATGTCCACTGAGAAAACGTAAAGATAATTTAAATTTATTTGTATTTTGAATTTCTATCATAACTGCTATTTATATATTATTCAATTTTACAAGTGAGTATTTAATTTTAATTTTAAAAAGAATTCTAGTAACCATAAGACATCTTCTTTTTCAATTTTTTTTTCTTTTTTTCATAATTACTTGTTTCTTTCCCCCTACATTTACTTGGGGCTACTGAATTTATTGCTGCCACAAGCCTGTGTGTTCTTTAGTCATGCTTGAATTAATTATAGTTGCATAACCCTTGTATGACAATCAGTGTTAAATTGTTGAGCCCTGCTGAAAATTTATACATATTCAATGCCATTTGAAATATACACTGTATAATCTAAAATTTATTCGGACTGATAGAATGTGCTTCGGACTGGTAGAACACATTAAGTCATCAGTCCGAATGACTGATAGAAATATTTGGTTTTCGGAAACTCTGTATCTGTTACATTCTCATTATTACCTTGTCAAAATAAAATATAAAATTAGTGTCCGTGCTTCACAAAAATATGTGCCTTGTTTATTTTTAAATTTGTTGCATATGAATTTTATTCTGCAGACAAGTTTATGTTTGTGAAGGACACAAACTCTTAAATTATCTTAGCTGCTTTCCCTTTTTTGACTTTATAAATTCACTTTGTGTTTAATGTCATGCTCGGACGCTCCCATCCAGTAACCAGCGGCCAGAATTTGCTACGACATATGTGCAACAGGAAGTGAGCATTGGAAAAAAGTAGTACACGATCTTCGTTTATTTGTTGAAAGATAAGCAATTTTCTGAATTTTGAGATTTAATAATAATACTTTTAACACAAATTATAAAACTATGTTTCAGAATCATTTTTCTTGAACTACCTGTTTGATTTCTTATTCAATCCAGAGACGTGCAAGTGTATAATATGTCTCTGTTCAATCTCAATTTACCCATGGCCAAAATTGGGATAGACAATTCGGTCTTTTTAAATTCGGATTGGCATAGCCCGAGTCAACTTGGAATAGATTCTGACTATCGGTCAGGCGTTAATTTTGCACACTGTTTCTTATATAATCCTTTAAAGAACAAGAGGCCCATGGGCCACATCGCTCACCCGAGCACTGTGGCTAGGAAAAAGTAGAAATTGGTTTCTTGAAAAGTTTAAATCCAAAAGTAGTCCCATGACCACATGGCTTTGCTATTCTTGAGAAGAAATTTTTAAAAATGTTCCTATATATTTCTATGCAAAAATTTTGTTGGCCATTTTGGCCCCGCCCTACCCCTGGGAGGCCATGATTTGAACAAACATGAATCTACACTACCTGAGGATGCTTCCATATTCATATGATCAATTATAGCTTTGCTTTTCTAGAGAAGAAGATTTTTAAAGAACTTTCCTATATATTTCTATATAAAACTTTGATCGGCCATTTTGGCCCTGCCCTACCCCCGGGGGTCATGATTTGAACAAACTTGAATCTACACTACCTGAGGATGCTTCCATGTAAGTTTCAGCTTTCCTGGCACAGTGGTTCTTGAGAAGAAGATTTTTTAAGAAGTGTCCTATATATTTCTATGTAAAACTTAAGTCGGCCATTGTGGCCCCTCCCTACCCCCGGGGGTCATGATTTGAACAAATTTGAATCTACACTACCTGAGGATGCTTCCATATAAGTTTCAGCTTTCCTGGCACAGTGGTTCTTGAGAAGAAGATTTTTAAAGAATTGTCCTATATATTTCTATGTAAAACTTTGGTCGGCCATTGTGGCCCCTCCCTACCGCCGGGGGTCATGATTTGAACAAACTTGAATCTACACTATCTGAGGATGCTTCCATATAAGTTTCAGCTTTCCTGGCACAGTGGTTCTTGAGAAGAAGATTTTTAAAACATGCCAACAAATTTTTATTAATTCCCAATTATCTCCCCTTGAATGAGGGCGTGGCCCTTCATTTGAACAAACTTGAATCCCTTTTACCCAAGGATGCTTTGTGGCAAGTTTGGTTGAAATTGGCCCAGCGGTTCTTGAGAAGAAGTCGAAAATGTGAAAAGTTTACAGACAGACAGACAGACTACAGACAAAATGTGATTAGAAAAGCTCACTTGAGCCTTCGGCTCAGGTGAGCTAAAAAAAAATTGTATGATAAAACTTTCATTTTTAGTGCTTCACATTTTTAACAAGAGGCCCATGGGCCACATCGCTCACCCGAGCACTGTGGCTAGGAAAAGTAGAAATTAGTTTAATATTGAAAAGTTTCAATCCAAAAGTAGTCCCATGACCAATCATGGATTTGCTGTTCTTGAGATGATGATTTTTGAAGAATTTTCCTGTATATTTCTATGTAAATCTTTGGTCGGCCATTTTGGCCCTGCCCTAACCCCGGGAGTCATGATTTGAACAAACTTGAATCTACACTACCTGAGGATGCTTCCATATAAATATGATGAATTATGGCGTTGTTATTCTTGAGAAAAAGATTTTTAAAGAATTTTCCTATATATATTTATATGTAAAACTTTGGTCGGCCAATTTGGCCCCGCCCTACCCCGGGGGGTCATGATTTGAGCAGACTTGAATCTACACTACCTGAGGATGCTTCCATATAAATATGATGAATTATGACTTTGTCATTCTTGAGAAGAAGATTTTTAAAGAATTTTCCTATTTATTTCTATGTAAAATTTTGGTCGGCCATTTTGGCCCCGCCTTACCCCTGGGGGTCATGATTTCAACAAACTTGAATCTACACTAACTTGGGATGCTTCCATATAAATATGATGAATCATGGCTTTGTCATTCTTGAGAAGAAGATTTTTAAAGAATTTTCCTATATATTTCTGTGTAAAACCTTGGTCGGCCATTTTCGCCCCACCCTACCCCCGGGGGGCATGATTTAAAGAAATTTGAATCTACACTACCTGAGGATGCTTCCATATAAATATGATGATTGATGGCTTTGTCATTCTTGAGAAGAAGATTTTTTAAGAATTTTCCTATCTATTTCTATGTAAAACTTTGGTCGGCCATTTTGGCCCCGCCCTACCCCTGGGGGTCATGATTTGAACAAACTTGAAACTAAATTGCCTGGGGATGCTTCCATATAAATATGATGAAATATGGCTTTGTCATTCTTGACAAGAAGATTTTTAAAGAATTTTCCTATATATTTCTAAAACTTTGGTCGGCCATTTTGGCCCTGCCTTACCCCCAGGGGTCATGATTTGAGCAAACTTGAATCTACACTACCTGGGGATGCTTCCATATAAATATGATGAATTATGGCTTTGTCATTCTTGACAAGAAGATTTTTTTTTAAGAATTTTCCTATATATTTCTATGTAAAACTTTGGTCGGCCATTTTGGCCCCGCCCTACCCCTGGGGGTAATGATTTGAACAAACTTGAATCTACACCACCCTAGGATGCTTACACATAAGTTTCAGCTTTCCTGGCACAGTGGTTCTTGAGAAAAAGATTTTTAAAGTATACCAACAAATTTTCATTAATTCCCAATTATCTCCCCTTGAATTAGGGCTTGGCCCTTCATTTGAACAAACTTGAATCCCCTTTACGCAAGGATGCTTTGTGGCAAGTTTGGTTGAAATTGGCCCACCGGTTCTTGAGAAGAAGCCAAAAATGTGAAAAGTTTACGGACAGACAGACAGACAGACAGACAGACGGACGCCGGACAAAATGTGATCAGAAAAGCTCACTTGAGCCTTCGGCTCAGGTGAGCTAAAAACAATTAGAAAACGGTTAAATTTGATTGAACAAACCAAATTTACACTACCTAAGGATGCTTCAATATTAGGCCATCCTTATTGGCTTAAAAAATTGCTTGTTTGGAATTGCCACCTGAAGGGTTTCAGATGCAGGAGGGAGGGAGGGAGGGAGATTATGTTTTTTTTTAATTGAAAACCTAATTTTACATAGATCTGACACTAAATTTCAGTGTTTTGTATGGTGCATGTGATACATGTAATGGGCAAAAAAAATTGATTAAATAAAAAAAAATCTTTCTACTTTTGGTCAATAAAATTTTTTCAGGAGGGGGCATTTCAATGAGGCGGGAGGCAATTCCAAACAAATTACAATTTTATTTTGGCCTAAATATAAGGGCTGGCACGATACAACTTTTTCTAAATCAATACATATCACCATATTTGAGCCGCCATACAATAAGTATCACGATTATCTATGTTTAATTGCTTATAAAATCCTTTTTTTGCATTGAAATAAACAAATAATTTCGTTGCAAATGAGAATAATTTATTCAAAATAGTTGTTTATATGTTGTAAAACAAAATTATTTTACTCAAGTGGTGTTAATTATTATTTATTTCATATCTCTATTTATATTTAGCTTATTTTTTTTATATATATATTAAACCCCAAATGTTAAATAAACAAAGAAAGACAGAGGTAAGACTTTTGGGGGCGATATTTGTTCAAATGTATCGATATGTGTATCATCCTCACCAATATCATGATATATGGATTTCTCTATATATCGTCCCAACCCTAATAAATACATGTATGATGAAACATGGCATAAAGCTTTGCTGTTCTTGTGAAAAAGATTTTCTAAGATTTTTTCCTATGTATTCCCATGTAAAACTTTTATCCCCATTGCTGCCAGACCTAACCCAGGGATTCATGATTAGAATATACGTATATTTGAATCTACACTATTTTGAGAAGGTTCCACATGTTTAAACTTTTTTGGCCTAAATGGTTCTTGAGAAGAAATGTAAAAGATACTGTCACAATTGATGTCCATATTTGATTTCCATATGTTTTATCTGATAACTATTAAACTAATAATTTAAGCCCAAAATGTTTACCATACTTTTAAGCTTGTTTAGCAGGTTTTACCTGGTGATTTAAATCCCGTGAAATCAGATTGGGCGTAGCAATTGGAGAGAGCAGAAGTGTCTAAGACTGCTCAACTTTCTACCTTATTTTTGTTTAATGTTTTAATATTTCATGACCAGAGGTCCACCTATTCTGAGTAAGGCCAAAGTTTTTTTTTCTCTTGGTTTACGATTCCGCCGACCCTATTTTTCCCTATTTACAAAAATAAAAATAATGTGTCTGACTCTAGAAACTGGACTCTTAATCTGAAATTTTCTCGACCAAACGACAGTTTTTATAATTTACAACACAGATTGTCAAACCACATGGCGGGACAGCGCAAGGACCAACCTAGGGGGCGACTCGCTTACAGACAGTTTCTGTACTATAAATGACCAATGCATCGAATACTCCAACGGAACTCCTCTAGATTTTACACTTCCGGGTATGAAAAAGTCCATCGTTACAAGTTATACACAAGACACAAAACAGTTGGACAGCTATCGATGTCATGCCAAAGATGTTGGAGAAGATTTTAGATCTTTTTATTGTCAAATAATTAATCCATGCTGTGAATACAGACATATTTTTACTGTTAAATTGTTATTAACTTCTTAAGAAGTCACACATCGGATCCGATAAACATAAATGTAGTTCAGTTGGTATGCAGAAGTGCGTCAAAACTTTTATTAGAAAATGAATTTCATATTTAATACGAAGTTTGAAGAGAAATTGACAAAATTATGACTATGCAAAAAGTCTGGAAATCTAATGAAAAGAGAAATTTTAGAAGTTTAAGGTTGTGCTACCCTGTAAGAAATGAAAAAAAAATGTTTGATAAACAATTAATCTGATAAGAAACTTTTACATTTTAATTGTAGTACACATAGTAGTAGATTTTATTTAATGTCAATGTTGTTTTATTAATTTTTTCTAGATATTTATATACCTTGTAATTGGGGGAAATTTCAATGTTTATACAGAAAAATTATTGAAATGTTTGTAATTTATAAACAATGAAATAGTTTTATAACGATTAATGTGTGCCACATACGCTCCAAGAAGTCTCCCTAAATTTCAAAACTTCTCCGTAAATTTCTTTGATGGAGAAATGTCTCCTTAAATTTTGGGTCTGTGTTAATTGGTCCCTTGACACACGTATCTTAAGGTAAAAGTTTGTTGTGAAAGCAGTCCATGGCTTTCAGAGTTTCCAAAAACTTTTTCATATGTGGAAAGGTTGACCAGAGAATAGCAGATTCACTTAATTTTACCCATGCAATGTGTCTGTTATGGAAACTCGGACTTGAAAGTCAGATCGAAGAATGAAAACCATCAACAGTAACAAGGCATCTGAATTAATACATTTCAATGCTACTGGAGAAAAAAATATGTCAAGGTTCCAAATTATTTTTATTTTTATTTTTCGACCACCCAACGCATATTTTTGTGTCATAAAATCGTAAACCAAGAAAAATAAAAACTTTGGCCTAAGTGTATTTTATTCATTATGGTTAACTGTATGATTTATTGAGGGTTTTAATTCCTGAAATGGCCACAGAACTTTGTTCTATAATTTCATTCGTAAGTTAGATTCGAAGTATTTGCTTATGTAAAGTATATGTGTTATAAGTAAAAGTATAAGTGTATGAGTATATGTATAATGTAGACGTAGTGTTGTATGTATAAAGTATGGCGTATAGTATTCGTCTTAAAGTGGTTGTCTACAAGTAATACACTTAGTTTATGTGTGAACAAATGTTCTATGAAGTAAAGTAGTATGAAGTGAAGTGAATTATAAGTACAGTGCAGTAAAATGCAACTAAGTAAAGTGTAATGCAGTAAAATGCACCTAAGTAATGTACAGCAAAATGTACAAGTATGAGCAATGTATAATTATATTATGTCTGTATCTAACTTTGATTTATATTATAGGTCCCATTTAGGCCACTTATGCCATTCAGCCAGTGAGCCATTCAGACAGTTATACTTCGCGTGTGTTTGTAAATATCTGTAATAAAAACTATTTTATACATATTGCTTTGTGATCTTGGGAAGCCGCCAGCCACCCTGTGACAGATACCATCAATTTTTTATCCCAGGAAGATGGAGTTAACCTTTGTTTGAACAAATGTGAATTGCCTTCATCCATGGATACTTTGTGTTAAGTTTGGTTAAAATTGACTCATTGGTTCTTGAGAAGAAGTTGAAAATATGAACACAAAAGTTTAGGACATTATCAATGATTAACAACCATAGACAACGGACAAATTTTAATCAGAAAAGCGCACTCCAGGTGAACTAAAAAAAAGTGTTATAGACATACCTTTCCTAAAATTCACATGGGTTTCACATGTTGACAGGAAGATACATCATGCTCAACTGAAAAAAAATTTGTCCTTTCATTCAGCATGTTCAGTAGATTTTAATAAAACATTTTTTTTTTCTTAACATCAAAGAACGAGTAAAACAAGCATTCTGAGAGTATTGCATAAGCAATACATGTCCCCTACCGGATTCCCCTTTTTTCTGCAGGATGTCATATTATAATATGCAGAAGTTATATCCAAGGTAAAACTGCATGATTTTTTTAGGTCGTGAATGCCTTAAACCTAGTAAAATAATCCACAGCAAAATGAAAATTCAACTCATTTTTTCCAACGTCTTTTACTTGCTTCATATTTATGTCGACCATCGGAAGTTAGCGCAGTACGAACCCCATCTTAATTAAACGAATGTGAACAATTCCAAATGCCATAATTCTGTCAAAAATTAATGAAGCGATGCGAAATTCAAACTTGATCTGTAACTCATCAAGATACACCCACATACCAAAATTCAGCTCAATATCTGCAAGCGTTTAGAAAAAAAAGTGCGGAAAACCAAGCGGGACAGACTGACAGCTAGACAGCTAGACAGACGGACGGACGGACAGACAGACAGACGGACAGACGCAGAGGAAACCTATAGTCCCCTCTGGTTTCACCGGTAGGGGACTAATAAATCATAAAATAATACATTAAGTGAGACTTGCATATAGCACATTCAGGGCTTACTGCTGGAAAAAATTAATCAGAAACAGATCTATGTGGAATTAGTATGAAGTCACTGGTAAGAAGTTTGAAAAGTCAATGACCACCCACCCCCTCCCACCAAAAGAGGGTTTGAGTAAAAGTTTGTTGTTTTTGACTGGGTTGGACCCCCCCCCCCCTTGGGAAAAAAAATAGATCCCCACCTTGGGTGCATGGCTATTTCAACACTGGATATACTGAAACTTGAATATTTCATAGAAATCAAATGCTTAAAAAACTGACCTTTTCTAAAAGTGAAAAAATGAGGGTGAACAGCTAGGGTAGGAACAGCGAAAGTTGGACAGTTTTTGAGACCTTCTCGTATGCACCTTCGGTACACTCTCCAAACCCGTAACACATAACCGGAAAGTTTTACGTCACATAAAATGATGTTCTTACCCTCTTTCTATTCTTAATTTTCATTGGTTAAAAGCTTTGTATTGCTATAAATCAAAACCAAACATGGAAAGGCAGAGGCTGATAAAGTCGGACAGTGACAGTGAAAGTCGGACATGTAGAATTTAAAGTCGGACACACACTGGTTTCGGCATTTAAAGTCCAATTTACTTTATTTTTTAGGTGTTGATTGTAGTGGAGCATGCACAAAGTATCAAGGGGTGGGGTGGGGGCTGACCCCTCACCCCCCCCTCCCCCCCAACATTTTCTTTACACATATTGAAAATCCAAGTTCATTGAAATGCTGTTTTTCTAACCTCTACCTTTTTATTACCGTCAAATCAGGGTTATCTAGTAATGTATGAATAAAATTTGGTTTTGAAAGATGTAATCAAATTGAACGTACGTATACCTCCCATCAACCTCTGAAATAGAATTTTCTTTGAGTTTGGACAATTACCCACTCTTTCTATTTTGTCGCTTTTTTTTCTTCACTCAGGTAAGTTGATTTTTGTGTTAAATTTTTTAGCTCCTCCCCAGCGTACAAAAATGATA
>NW_026918812.1:0-14910 GCF_032062105.1 Saccostrea cuccullata | reverse complement strand
ATGACTCAATCAGAGTCATAATCGTTTTTTTGAACAGTCATTGTTTGCGTGACTGAATTTAAGGGAATTTACAAGAATAGGACAACATAGGAATAAAGACGAAATGGAAAAACGAATAAAATTAAAATGTACAATGTAATATGCTCAAATACTAACAACTTATTGATATAAAAGGATTATATTATCGATATCAGCTTGTGCCAAAAGTCCCAAGCCAAGAATTTCTATGTAAAAAGTGGGATCAATTTTACGGAAAAAACATATCAAACATAAACTTAATCAAAACACGGAGATCAAGGCAAACTACGCTCAACGAGTTAAGAAATCAATTAAAAAGCAAAATGTACCGATATTTCACTTACAAAAACGCTTAAAGATTTACAGTGCACCTTCAGATATCCCGACGCCAGATATCCGGATTGTTCAGTATCCGAACGATTTTTCATCGGAACGGAATTTCTAAATTTTAGTACATGTATGTCCTGTTTAACTGGTGATTCAGGTATCCGGACAAATTGACTGGGAACCAAAGCGTCCGGATAAATGAGGCTCCACTGTACCTGTATCAATAAAATTCTAGGATTTGCTGAAAGTAATAACAAGACTTTCCACAGTACTATTGATATAGAACCTATTGAAGTTACCCAGAAGAATGAAGAGGAAATCTGAGTGTCAAAATTCCTGTTGCTAGAAAAACTAGTAAACAACCTAACAAATTCAAGATCGGTGATAAAGTACGCAAGACCTACATATCAACATTATTTACCCGTAAACACGACTAAACATAGTCTAGGGAAGTCTTCATAAAGGCAGGAATTTTTAACCAGTATACAAACGCAAGGATTGTAATATAAACACTTACTCAAAAGTTAAGGACCATCACTTTTTTGTGAAAATCTTTAAACGGTTCATACAACAAAAACCTATCTAATTAAATATTATAATTTTCGTTTTAAAATCTAAGTAGATCTAAACTTTCCTTAGTCAAAACATGTTTCGAAATCACCTGATAATTAATTAGTTTTATGCAATTGATAATTTCCAAAGAAAGGAATTCAAGTCAAAAAATGTAAAATTTAATGTTTCACTTTAATTTGTTGTTACAAAAGGCAACAATAAGCATGTTTAATTTTATTGGCATTTAAAGAGTATCAATTTTCAACATTTTATAAGCATTTATATTCAATAATGTGTATATCCACCACGACTTTTATTCAGATCTTTCACACGCCTTCTCATACTGTGGGCAAGTCGTCGTAGGCGCTTTTGGAGGAGCTGTCTCCATTCCTAAATTAAAGCGTCTTTCAATTCTTGTCTGCTTTTACATTTCGGGTCCCGAAATTTCACGACCAAAATAATCCAACACATGTTCAACTGGATTCATATCTGGGGACAGGGGGCCCAAGGTATGGTTTCAATGGCTTCCTGGCGAAGATAGTCTTGAACTATTGGGCCCGATGAGGTTAGCGTTGTCTTCCATTAGTACAGGTCTTCTTGCTAATGAATGATCATCGGAATGAGGCACAATTAATGGGCTTAGTATGCTGTCTATGTACTTTTGGGCAGTTAAGGTGCCATCAAGAATGTGTACTTATTTACATTGAAAAGAGAAGCATCCCCATACTGTTACATCGCTTCCACCAAAGGCCTTCGTTCCCAATACATGCTGTTGTTTGTATGCAGAATTTGAATGTCTCCATACCCCAACCCTGCCGTCTACCGGGTGAAGCAAAAATCGGCTTTATCAACCAATGTATTTTCTGCCATGACAAAATGTTTCATGTCCTATGCTGTCTTGCCCAATGTAATCTTGCTTCTTTGTGTCTCTGGGATAAGAGTGGACATTTTATTGGCCGACATGATCGCATCCGTTCTTTGTTTAGCCTACTGTTAATTGTGCTTCTACTGATTCGAACTTGGGTGTTCCACTTGCTTCTCAGCGTGTTTTCTGTATCAAAAGAACCCCTTTAGCAAGCCGTTTAAGAATTATCTTCCCTTTCTGTAGTCTTTCGGGATCTTTCAGATCTTATAGTTTCACCCACCCACCCAGTTTTTCTCCAGCGCTGCACCAGGTGCAAAATAACAGTGTGACTGACATTTAAGTGATCACCCCCCTCCAACGTCATTCCAGTTCTTATCATTCCAATAGCCTGCCAACGTTCAGCATCCATAGTTTCCGACGAGGCATGGTTGCACAAAACTTGAAACTTTTTTCTCTGTCGGTGAAGCTCATGCGAACATTGATCTGAATACAATTGAAAACTGGATTGTTCGAACACGCATTGATAGCCTTGAAGAAACCGGTTTTACAAGTATTTAAACAGAGATATCCAGGTAACATAAAAACAAATAATAAATAAGCGTTTGATTGACCTGTAATTCTGAATTTATTCAATCAAAATATTTTTTCTTACTTTCAATTGTCACATCAAAGTGAGTGGTTTAACTTTTGTGTAAGTGTTTATATGAAATACAGGGAAAATTGTACCAAGCTGAACTTCAAAAGATCGAAATCAAACAGGATGATGTATTGAAAATTGAAAATATTTGAATGCCAGGGTTTCTGGTCGAAATAAACAATATTTTGTAAAGTGGCTCTACATCATGGATTACTACTAGAAATGTACAAATATGACTTAGTTTTGATTGTAAAAACATAATTATCTTAAAATAAAAAATGATTGCATTGCATTTATTTCATCTTTTGTCATAATTGTTCTATACCCTAATGTATGTGACCTGAAACGCAATAAAAAATTCTAATATTAAGTCAAAGAGACATAGATATAGTTCAATCCATTTTTAAAAAAAAACAACACTTTTTAATGATTACTTTTTCTAATATAAGCAATTCAAATGATCAGCAAAAATTTGAACATCGTTTGTTAAATTACAAAGGAGATACATAACTTACATTTCTTTATAATATAAAAAAGGCCCCGTGTCTTGTTTTTCTTTACATATAGAAGATAACATGTTCACATCAAAAATCATTTAGTGAATAACTAGAATATTTAAAAGAATTAAGTATTAACTTTCTAAGTGAACAATAAACTATTTCAAAAAGATACATTTTAATTGGTATATTTAACATTTGTAGACAAAACATGGTTTGGGCCTTGTTAGCATAACAAAATTTAGAGATCTTAATCTGTATTGTATTTCAAAATTGAAATTAAATCTCTGATAATAAATACGCATCTATTTGAAAACGTAAAGGGGGGTTGTGTGGGGTATTAATATTTCAGCTGAAACTGTGTACATTTCCCTGTATTTGGTTTATGTGTCTTATTACGAAACAAACCTCTTATGTTTGAATCGTATGTTTCGGTGTTAAATCCGATTTTCCAAAATTTGTACTCGAAATGGTTCAGTGCCGCGCACTGCTTAATTCCTCTGACAAAGGTCCTCCATGATCTAAACGCACACCTCCAAGTGCCTCCAAAAATGTTGTCATTTTATAGTTTACCCAAGTGATTGTGAAAATGCTTTAATTTCATTGGTTAAGACATTGGTGGTAACAGTTAAAAATAGCCTGAGGAAGATTTTATAACGTTAGAAAATATCTCAGAGATTGTTTTACCGGTATACAATCTCAAAAGCATTAGTATAAATGCAATTTTGACTAGATGCATACATGTTAAATCTGTTATATTGAATAGTTAAACAATATTTTTTTTTAAGATTTCAAATTATGAAATTACTTATTAAAGCATAACCTAAGAAACTGAGAACATGGGTAAGGCATATGATTCATTTTTAAACAAAAAACGTATATTTCATACAGTACACTCACATATAAAGAAGATTGACAAACATACAATCCCATCTATTACTAACAACAAAATGACGACAGCCAATACTGTCATGTATTTGATCTTTTTGTGCTTTTTGCATAGATATGTGAAAGTTGCCCCTTCTTCTAAATATTTATGCCATGCTTAAGAGTTATGCAATCCCATCTGAGGAAAAAAAAAAAAGCATACATATAAATTAAGGTTTTTATGAGGCAAGTTTCACAGGCCAGCACTTAAATATCATAAAGCTTGTCCAAAATTTACCAGTGAGTCAAAAGCGTAAAATCATTTTACAGAAAAAAAAACCGTACAAGCCATGGACCTATATACAATACAATTAAGGTTACAAATGGAAATATCGGCATTTTTAAAAATAAAAAAAATACATACTTTATTAGGATGGACGATTCTATTTAACTTCACTGATATCAATGAAATTAAATGTGGTTTAAATCTCATTTTGGGGGATTTAGATTTTTTTTTAGACTTGTCACGTTATGTCGACGTCACATGATTTTAGGAATTATACAGTTTAGATGTCATCTATAAATTTCAATATTGCAAACGCATCACCAAGTTAAAAATCTTAGTTTAATTTGTTATCCTTTTCAACACTATATGTAGTTTGTGAAAGGTACTACGAACCTACATAATTCACTTTTCAATTGCTAAAATTTAATTTGTTGGACGGCAGGTTGAATATTTTGCTGGGCAACTATTTCAATAAGTTATATTAATTTATTTGCAAGATTTCATGAGGTTCCCGCACTTTTCAAATATCTTAATGCTTCTTATTTATGTGTACAAATTTGACAAATACATTAGGGGATGCCCTTGAAATAAATCATTTCTTTGGGCCCTTTTATTACTTTTTCAATGAATCCGCATAAAAAAAACACGACAGTATCACTTGTCTGGAGAATGTACGAACAGTTAATAAAATACTAAAATAGACATTGCATCCAAGTTAACGGTCTTTTATTTAACGGCAAAAATATTTTATTTAAAAACAAATGACAGTTTTCATTGTACAAGATGTGACTTATAACCTCTCACTGTGTACAAAATGCGTCACATTTGGGGATGACGTCACATTGACAGGTGCATTGAGATCAATGCATCGTTTATATATTGTTGTGTAGGATTTAACAAACGACAAAACTGCATGTATTAGTAAATTTGTATGTAGTTTACAGCATCCAGCTGTTTGAAATAGCAAAACAATACTCCAAATCTAGATCTGGGATTTTTTGATTTCAACGCTTCTGTCCTTCAGTTTTGATTGGTGTAAATGCCTGTGCAGATTTCTTGACATGTGATTAAGTCCAATCAATTTTTCCAGGGTTCGGATAAAAAAAATTCTAGATACTCCATAATCATTCCTTCCAATTAAAATTATTTTTTAGTTTGGTTTTTTTTTTTTCTTTTCATTTTTCTAAAAATATTTTTAAATTTATATCATCATTGCGTGTAAATTTTATAATTTATGCAAAAAGCACAAAGGAGAAAGTTCCAGACGTAGAACAGAGGACTAAGTTGAAACTCAGTCAGTACTCGATATATTTTTTTTGCCGTTTTTGTTGCAAAACAATTCTGTCAACTAAATAATGGGGGTTTTGCTCGGAACAGCTCATTTTTTAATTTAAAAAAAAAAAATACATACATGTAACTAAGCTTTTCCAAATATAAAAAGGCTTGTGTCTTGATTTTTTACACATGAGAAAAATAAACACATTATTGAGGAAAAGAAATTTAATAAATCACCAGAATTTATCTTTAAAAAAAACAAGTATTAGATTCCTTCTAAAAAAAAAATGCTTCAAACAAAGATACATTTTTGTAAGTATTCTCGTATTGAACATTTGTAGACAAAATCATGGTATGGGCCTTGTTAACATAATAGAAGCTTAGAGTTCTTAATCTCTATTGTATTTCACAACTGAAATTAAATTTTTGGATAAATTTCTCAAATACCATACTTCAGTTAAAAATAAATAATATAGATAAAGAAGAAAATAGATTTGAATGATTTAGCTGAAATTGTGTTCATTTCCCTCCATTTTGTTTTTTGTGTCTTATTTCGGAACAAAACCCTTCTCTATGTATAAATCGTCTGTTCCAGTATTTAAAACCAGTTTTTCAAAAATTATACTCCGCAGCATAGTTAAGGTTAAAGTAAGGAGGCGGGGCCGAATTTGTACTGAAAATGTTTAATATGACGTCACTCATATAATAAGGTCTTCAAAATGCCAGAAAATGAAATAATTTGCAATTTCAAACACTGGATGGATGTATACTACATACAAACTTCCTATTACATGCAGTTTTCTCGTTTGATAAATCCCACACAACAGTATGTAAACGATGCATCGATCGCAATGCAATTGTCAATGTGACGTCATCTCGCAAAAATACCACTTTATATACAGTGAGAGGCTGATCAAGTCACATTTTGTACAATGAAAAATTTCTTTTTTTCTAAAGAAAATATTATTTGCAAGTAAATAACTTGGATGAGATGTCTTTTTTAGTATTTTATTTATAAGCTTTCCGTTCATTCTCCTGACAAGTGATACTGTCGTGTGTTTGTATGCAGATTCATTGATAAAGAATGGAAGGACGTTAATAAATCGATTTATTGCAAGGACTACCTTCAATGTTTTGTAAGTTTTTACACATAAACTAAAAAGAATTAGATATTTGAAAAGTGTTGCAAACCTCATGTTTGCACATAAATTAATTATAGGTATATCTAATGTAGTTAACCAGCAAAATATTCAACCTGTTGCCCCAAAAAATTAAACTTCGTATAGTGTTGAAAAGGATTATAAATTAAACTAAGATTTTAAACTTGGTTATGCCCTTGCAATATTAAAATTTATAGATAGCTTAAACTGAAAAATTTTTTTTTGATTATGTGACGTCGACTACGGACAAGTCTAAATGGAAATTGAATGTCCCAAACTGTAGATTTAAGCCAGATCACAATTTTTTGAAATTAGTGAAGTCCTAAAAAGAATCGCCCATCCAAATGAAGTATTATTTTTTACCTTAAAAAATTGCCGTATTTTCCCTTTGTAACCTTAACTGTTCTGCGTCGCAATGGTTCAGAATCGCACACTGCTTAATTCGTCCACAACGCGGGCATGTAAAGGAAGCTTATACATTATTTCTAAGAAAGGACGTCTATATTCGAAAGTCCAGAAGGCTCATTTGAGATTCAAGTTTCAAAATCAGATTCGAAATTCGAGATTCGAAATTCGATTTTGAGATTCAAGACACAAACTAACCAATCAAAAGGCGGTTTAACTTCAATTATTCCCCTTTGTTAAGTTTTAACCATCAAAAAAAGTTGGATACATTTATACTGAAGAGTTCATTTGATTCAATTAAATCAAAAAAAGTTTTATATTCAGAATGAAATTCAAAAAAAAAATATTAATTTTTTGGTTTTCCAGATACATGTATACTTCAATGTTTATTGTAGTTTCTTGCAATTTTTTGAATATCAAAAAAATTATATATTAGAAGTTTATATGTTTTGTATTGTCTACTTAGATGAAAGGGTTAAATCTTACAAGTGTCTAAAGATTAACAATACCCCACACCCACCCCGCCCATTTTTTCAAATATAATTTTTTATTAATAGAATGTACGTTGAAAGGTTGGTTGCCATCCATTTTTTGGTGCGTATAGTCAAAGAAGGGTTAGTGGTAGTGTATAAAGAAATTAGGTACTGAATAAAGTTCGATCTCCCTCTCCCCTTCCACCCTCGAAATGGATTTTGGGTTTGGACGTTTTTTGATTTTTTTAGACTTGAAATAAAATTTTTCTTTGGCTGTGATGTGTCTCGTGAGTATTAGTAATGCGAGTTTCACAGTGGATAGGTTTGTAACCTGGGATTTTAAAGTCCAGGACAAAATTTGTGAAACCAAGATACACCTAGCCCCTTAAATACGTAAAGATAATGATTTCTCTTTGTTCAGGACACTTCAGGCACATAGGAAATAAAACTTTTTTAAAAAACATTGTAAAGCCCCCTCCCCATCCCTAAAAAAAAAGGCTTTTTAACTTGGCTAATGGACGTTATTTTGCAATAGACACAAGCATAATGTTCCGATGTAAGTATGTTTACTATAATTGGTATCTTTTATGCTTGAAAATGATTTTAGTGTACCCAATAAAAACTTGAAAGGCAACGATATTATTATAAGGAAAGATCGCGTTCGCTCTCCAAATAGAGGAAAGACATAATAAAGAAGTTTTCAATTACTTATCTTGGTCTAAGGCTTTGATTTCTTGAATTGATTAAAAATTATATTAATTTCATAGTCTGGAATTATTTTGTTAATCAAATAGTAAATGAGTCTAAATTAGCTGCAGAAATGTAGCATTATGGCTTTATATTTAGTCTCTTACCATAGCGTTATGCACAAAGACTAGAATATACTAGTAAAATCATATAAAGCAAAGGTTAAGCAATCAAGTCGCACTGCACAAATGTACAATTGTTTATAAATCTAATGAAATACAATATACCCTGACTTCCTGTGCAATGTAAAGATGATCCTTAATATTTCATATTAATAATAATTTTCTCCCGCATCACTGAATAATTTTTACAAAAAATGTCGATAGACCTACTTTATTCGCAATTCAACGATAAGACCATATAATATTCTATATATACGCATATCTACTGTTTTGTTTAATGATAAAAAATGAGATTATCTATAAATAGATAAATATATCTATAGATCTTTGATCTATAAAAAAAAATAAGCTTAATAATTAACAAAAAAACCGATGATAAACATAAACTATTATTATCTATTTCATAAAGGTAAAAGGCCACTCAGCCACCTTGGCATCACATGACTTTGTAGTGAAATATGCCTTACAAAAAGCTAACAGAACAGCAATACCCCAGAGTTTAATCATTTCTTTGAGTAAATGATATAATGAAAAACGTACATTTTACCCTTTAAATGCTCTTAATCCCACTGTCCTGTCAGTAATAATTATTCCATACATTCGCACGAAACCTTACCCGTTGTTTTGAATTAATACATATTAACCAGAATTATTCGTAAACCCATGCTTAACGCACGAGTCTTACAGCACTTTCCAGGTACTTTTGATGGCAAACTTCCCATCTGTACAAATCTTATGTTTTGAAATATCCAGCTTTTTGTTGTTCTGTTTCATTATTTTTGTAACTAATGACCGAGGAAAGGCCAACCGGAATACGTACATAGCTGACTGTCTTCAAACGAGAAAAAAATCTAGGAAAATAAATTAACACACCTTTTTAACCCCCTTCCTCGCAATCACGCATTTTAACGCATATACCATTTCCTATTTCTAACGCAAAATCACGCATATACCGTTTCCCCACAATCATTCATTTTCACGCACTTTAAAAAGTTAATTAAGTCTTTTTTTTTTTATTACCAAACTCTTTATATTCTCTTAAATCTCATAAAATAAATTTTTAATTCATATTGAAATATTACGTCGTAATATTATTTACGCTAAACTTTAAGGTCAAGATCTAGTGAATAACTTAAGACTAATTTTTCGGTGCTAGATCCGTTATGACGTCATAATCAATTTTAACTTCCTTTTTCCCGTACTTTACGGCTTTAGCAAAATTATGCAGAAAATAGGGTATTTTCATGACATTCAATTTGAAATCAAATGAAGTGTAAACCGGTTATCTATATTAAATTTGATATTGATTTAAAAAGAGGCCACGAAAATACTAATTTCTTTTGTTCTGAGAGACTGTAGGCAACCTGGATACATTTCCTCTGTCAAATTAAAAAAACTCCCATATTAATGACTGGTTTTCTTAAATTTTCATCTTAAAATGACAGTTCAAAATACAGTTTTTAATTTTGTTTATCTACAAATTATGCCCCCAAACACTTTGTTGACCAAGCTAAAATTGTAAAGCATCAATAAAGAAATTTATTTCTCAAATTTGATAAATCTGTAGGCACCTTTCATTTACTAGATCTTGACCTTAAAGAAACATACTCTGATATATAGTGCTTGCGGGGGAATAATAACGTCATGTTTATGAGTGAACATTAAGTGGATGTTGCATAAGAATTGAGTAAATTGCAGAGTTAATTAGCTGAAGTCCATATGAATTTTTAATATTATTCACGATATTTGATTTAAAACTCCCTTTTTAGTGGCAATTTTTACATGCCTTATTAGCCAAATTCTCTTTATACGACATGATCAATTCCAAAATGACTTGATGTACACACATGACGTATGGCCATATGTATACACATAACATTTTACGTGGAGGAATTAAGGAAAAATTTTATCTCTTTTTTTTTTGTTATTTTCCAGACATATCAAAAAATATTTACACATGTACCTTTTTATTGGGAATTTTTTCATCGTGTGAAATTAAAATTAAAGGAATATTAAGTTTTATTTTCTGGATGTTTAGAAATGTAGAAACGAATTTTTACAATGCATTTATTTTTTTTTCATCTGCTTTTAAATTAAAAATCAGTCAACAGCATGAAGTAGGTTAATTGTAAAAAAACCACATTATACGATTATGATTTTTTTTTATATCATAATACATATATCCAGATTTTAAAAATGCGAAAATCGTATCACGGAACAGATCAAAATTTAGTAAATAATAAAAAAAACTAAATAATGTCGCTAGTCATATTCTCTGTAAAATGGAGCAAAAAAAAAAAAAAAAAAAGTAGAAATTCAAATTCAGTATTGTTACATTGATTCACGTTCCAAATTGGGGCTTAATAGTGGGTTTTGTTGAAAAGAAATCAACCTGAGAAGATACGCGGGTTTGTTTAGGCAGCACGCTTATCAGAATTTGGGGAATTAACATTTGTTTTTAATGTTATGTAACACTTTTAAATCGGAAAAGTCATGGAAAAATTTTGCTATCATTATGTATTCTATTGTGGGACTCAAATCAATCTTAGATTTCGAATTCTAGAATTTGTTATCTCTTAAATTCACGTCATATAGCTCACTTTGACGTCATATCATATAGGCAAGTAGAATATTTGGTTGTTACCTTAACATACCTGCGTAGGTAGTCCTCATTGAAAAAAAAAGAACGTTACGGAGCAGCATATAACGATACAGTTTTATGTTTTACTCAGAAAATATCCTAAATAAACTGTAACAATTTTGGTTGAATCAAAAAGATATGTCACAAACGAGTTGTGCATGTGTGTACAAATAGTACAGGCAGTATGTAAGTGACAGCGACCCTGTATCAGAATTCAGATGGGTACAATTTGTAAAGAAACAGTTTAAGTGTAAATATTTACATTTGCATTATTCTTTCTTAGATGAACCTATTGAAGAATAGATATATTCAATTCCTTGTGAACTTTATTTGGGGGTCAGAGGTCATAGCGCGGCCGAATCGTTCTACCAATTTAAAGGCGATTTTAACATTGTTGTTTATGTCTTTAAAAAATCTGAACAAAAACTTTAAAAAGTTAGATCGTCAAGGAAAGACATAGGCGCTTAAGAGTTGTATAATTATTTATACTGTAAAGCAGAGTTAAGTAGCAAAATAAATTAAAACTTTAACAAAGTAAATTATACAACTAATGCAAGTTTTAAAAGAATAAATACCAATATTAGAAAAAAGATTTAATTTGTAGGCATTTGATTATACTGTGTGAACTGTATAGGGATATAATTGTTTCCCTGAAATTTCTAATGCTGTGTATTGACGTTACATTGCCGTTGAGTGTACTCCACGGATGCAATCATGTTGATTTTCAACTGTAGCAGTGTGTAGTAAATTGATTTCTGTTGAATCGAATGGAATGAAACTTAACACATCAGCAAGCCAAATATATTCACATATTGTGCTTATTTTTTTAAAAAAAAGATATAGTGAGTAATATAACGAAGACTGATATCGTCTTTTGAATTTTCGACCTTGTATTTGTCGGGAATTGCTGATAAAAAGAGGTTCAGGAATAGAAAGGCTCTTGTCGAATGTACCGTATATAAGCATTTTCAAAGAACAGACTTGATTAAAATTTTACAAAGAAAAAGGTTATAATGAAAGAAACATATTTGCAAAAATGTTTTCAAACTTTTATCAAAATCACAGTTGGAGTTTAAGCTTCAAAATGCAGTTTAAAATGTCCATGTAATTTATGGCTTAAGATATTGTTAATAAATTTTGCAGATTTAATATAGATTTCCTATTAACTGAGACAGCGCACGGAAAATTAAGAAATTCGGAACACAGTAGGGAACCAAGGAAAATTTGGCAAAACAGAACACACCTGTATAATGCGTAAACATATTGAAAATTATTAGTTTAAGGACAGATGATACAAACAAGTTTTTTCTTTGAAAAAGATTTAATATCATGTCACAAGTTTAGAAAAGTGGATGTTCTTAAAGTTCTTAAAATTTTTTCTCCGAAGAACTGGAAAATGAAAATTACCAAATCCGGAATTTTTCGAATTTATAAACAAAAACTAAACAGAAACAAAACCAGATAATGCTGACAATATAGAAGTTATATACGCCTTTAGTTAACATTGATTTTCGTTTTCCTCTAAAAAATAAGATCTGGTGGGATTGTATTTTATGTAAGGGATATTTATTTTAGATACGTTTCTATCGTGGAAAATGAACGTGAACACGTACTGTGGATAAAATTATTATGGAAATATTGTAATTTTCAAAAGAATGTAATTATTTGTACAGTTTACATCCCACCTATAAATTCTCGTTTTTTATCCAAAGATATTTTTTGGAAGTAAAAATAACAATCTTATTGATACATGTAGTTATGCCCCCTTCAGAAGAAGAGATGGAGATTGCTGTACTGCTGTCTTTCGGTCGGCCGGACTGTCAGTCCAGTTTGTTTGCGTTCATTTTTTTCTTCACAACCGTTGCACAATCTAAAATGAATTTTGGTATACAGATTTAACAGATAAATATCTAAGACATGTTCTGTTTTGAGTACGATGGCGTTATATCTTTGACAGAGTAATGCCACTTGGATGTTCATTTTCTTCGCAGGGGTTTCACATACTGAAATGAAAATTGATATACAGATTATTCAGATGAATATCCAGGTCAAGTTCTGTGTTGGGTACATTTGTGTCATTTTTGACAAAGTTCTGCCCCTTAGACTTAGAAAAATTCCAATTATTTGCAATTTGTGTTTATGTTCTTGACAAAGGTTGCACATTCTAAGTGCCGAATGTAGTGTATAGGACCAAATTTACAGCTTTCCACCGACAAGTGGTGGCGTCTCCATATGAGTAAAAATTCTCGAGAGGGACTTTAAAACATTCATATCAATTAAACAATCGCAGAGGTTGCACATACTGAAATAAAGTTGATACACGGAATCATCAAATGAATATCTAGCTCTAGGTCAAGTTCTGTTTGGGTACAATAACGTTGTTTTTGACAGAGTTATGCCCCTGCGATTTAAAAAAAATGCTAATTATTTGAAGTTGCCATTCATTTTCTTGACAGAAGTTGCACATACAGGTACTTAAATGAAATTTGATAATTTTTAGTCATTTATTCGTCAAATATCAAAATTCTTATGATAAGCCATAATAACCTTTCGATTTGATTGGTCTGAGGTAAGCTATGAATTGTGGTATAGTACATTTTCTTCCAAATGGTACTTAAAGGTATGATGAGCTCCAAAGATTAAGAAAAAAAATATTCTAGACTTTCATCATATACGTCCAATGTTTATGCTAATTTTTAGTTTGTTTCATTGTCATTCCCTTCTTGTGCTTCATTTGAATTTTACAATTTGCATTTTGTTATAGATTTCAAGAATATACAAGAAAAAGAGAAAATTCAAAACTCAGCAAATAAGGGACCAGAATCAACAACAGTTTTGGTATTTATTATTGGTGTGAATTTCATATAATTTTTATGAATGATTTTTTTCGGTGACATCTAGCATAATTACAAATTAACGTGTATATATTTTTCTTAAGTCTGCTTAGTATTTTATCTTTATTGTTTTTTGTCGTAAAGTTTCTCCGTAAAATATATTCAGAAATGACAAAAAAGCGAGGTCAAAAATGCAATAAAGGCGTCTCAAGTTGCTATCATTCCCTGCTGCTTTAGTTTTCGTATTTAATACATTTGAGGATTATTATTGTATTGATTTTTTCCAAAGCATGAAATTGATTTTTATTTATTTTAAAACCATTTTTGCGAATCTCATGTAAACGATCTGCTTATTGCTGACGAGTTAGAAGAACAATAAGGCCACACGTGAAAGGAAAACTAGATATAAGTTCCCTGGAAAGAATATAACTGTGATTTTACAATCATCTATAGTAGTTAAATTGGCACTTCTACTATCTACTTTAATGTTAAAAAAAATATGTTCATTACGAATACTGTAATTTTAACCGGAATTCTTGCTAGCTAGGTGTTACACTGTACCTTTGTTCCTTTCCTTCGTTGTATTCTTTTCCTTTGTTCTTACTTTTTTAAAAAGAAATATTGTACTCATGTTATTAAGCTTGAATAGCTACACTGTAACTTAGATAATGTTTTATACATTATTGTGAAGCTCAGTGACTTGAAACATTTGAGGACTTAAGAGTCATTCTCTGTAAGCATCAAAATGGGCTAGAAACTGATTTTCACGGATTTTGCTGAAACTTTGTGAAATAGTTACATTATAAGCCCAATTTACAAAAATGTTTTTAAAAGTGATCAATTGGTCTTGTTTCCATGGCAACCAGGTTATCTCTTTTTTCACATAGTGGTTAATACCTAAAATGGTATTTCCTCCCATTCATGTACATCTAATTAAATAAAGGTGATTATTCTTATTTTTTCCTTTGAAATAATTTGTTATTTGTATTTTCTATTAAAAAAAAGTTGAAAATTTTTTTGGACCTGCTGTTAAATGCCAAAAAACATAAAAAAAATTGCTTTAAAAAAGGGGGGTTAAACATAACAATGTGTACAAAAAACGCAGGCACTGGTGGAATATTCTGATGCTCTGAATTTCACCTTATACATTTATGAAGAACATATGAAAAAACTGGAGAGGTATTATTTACTTTAAGAAAAAAAA
>NW_026918811.1:0-14985 GCF_032062105.1 Saccostrea cuccullata | reverse complement strand
AAAACAATGAAACAAAGCACACAAATTCGAGGAAATTACAACAAAATCAATGTTAAGGGGTAGGGGATGGTTAGTTGTGTTAGATTAGGAAAGTGCTAAGAAGATAGAGAAGAGAGAGAAGGAAAGAAATAAATTCAAAATGCTTCTCTGTTAGGCTGCCTGGTCGCGGCACTGGATCTCCTGGTGGGGATGGGCTGGCTGGTGTGGGCTGCGCTGGATCCGGGGCTGGGCTGCGAAGGGCTGGGCTGGGCTCTGCTGCTTGCTGCGCATCCTGTCAATTGCAAGTCAAGAGGTCAAATGCTGATACGGTCAACATCATTTGGCGAGGTCAAGATCACAAAAGGCTGCAAGATACTTACCTCCTCTTCCCTGCTTGACTGCTGTTGGGATCCTCTCGGGTCATCATACACCTCTGCTGCTAAGAAAGCAAAATCAAGACATCAAAACAACTTCTTACAGTTAACAAAATTTCAGCGAGTGTAAAGAGCAAAGTTATGATATCTTTCATCACAAGCACATTGTAAAGATAGTGGACACACTGCCAAGATGTGCTGCATCTTACCTGCACGTCAGGGATTGACCGCAGTGCATCACAGAACTGCTGCTACTGGTGACGGTCTGCTCTTCTTCCACGCAACCAGGCCAGTCCAACCCCTTACCTGTTAACAAAGATGTCCACAGGTCAAACCCTAAGAAACACTCTCAAAACAAGGAAGGGGTAACAAAATCCACAGAATAAACCGTGTACACCGATTGCGCATCGGCTTACCTTCAACGCCGGAGTTGGCCGCAGTACGTCCCTGAACTCTGCATACTTCCCCTGGCAGGTTGCAGTCCGCTAATCATCTGGGAATCCACAACAGTCTAACCTTGACCTGTTGACATCAAATGTGGAGTAGTCAAAAAATTGTGCCAATACTAAAAGAGTCAAAATGATCAGGATCTGCTCTGGAGACAATTCTTACTTCCCAGTACGAATCTAGTAACTTGACATACGTTTCTGGGATTGGAGCAATTTTTTGGATGCCTCCAACATGTCCAAGGATTAACTCATTTATGTTATATTTTATGCATATTTACATGTACTAATCTGATATTTTCACTACATGTAAATTTCTAGTCAGTCTCAGGGGGATCACACATGTACTTTATATGCACCTATGTACGTTTTATCCTGTTTTGTTTTATATCAGGTGATCGTCCTTAATGGTTTGATATACATTTTACTTTATACCATTCAATTAAATGACATAATTGACAAAACTGCATATCGTGCATGTTTGATTGTTTTTTTCTGCACTAATAGGGTGATATTTCTCATAGGAGGCATAAATGTTTATTTTTTCACCAATTTCAAAGCGATTTACAACTGAAACATAATCTTTTTTTTTATGTATTTATGTTCAATTTATTTGCCTAAAACATAAGAAAAGATACAAGGAACATTTAATCATATCGAAGACTATTTCAAAATATGGTGATGTTTGAAAGCCCAATTTCAGTGGAAAATATTGTCTCCCCCTCTCCCTTTTTCAAGAGCTGGAAATAGGGATAATTTACTATTTAGCGCTGGTATTAAAACAATTCATCAATTACCATTGAACTGTTCTTTGTATTAAACAACGATTGTAAGGCCAAATTGCCATATTAATATTAATCAATTAAATGGGTGCAAAATGTAGGCAGGAATTGAGAGTTAGCGTGCTTATTTCTTCCTTCACTTTGAAAAATATTTTTTAAGGAAAAAGGCTGAAGCCCTTATGTATGACCAACAAAAGCTGAATAATATATGAAATATAGAAAATAGCATACGTTTAGTTCCTTATCACTAATTAGTTCACCCATTTATTGAAGGCATGCTTAAATTTATTATCAAAGCATTAAAAAAAAAAAAATCGAACTTTTTCATAGTGTATACGTACATGCAGTACAGTAGCAACAACGGACCGATGACAATGGTATCTTGTCATGACAAATTATAATAAATCAAAAGTTTCCATTTTAATTTGTTCTATTTTTTCTAAAGCTTACATGTCTTGATACTGATTGCACCAATTGGTATATATATAATATTCTCTTTACAAAAAATATGGTTTGATTTGAACATATTTTATTGCACTAAATATATACAATGGGATTAAATTGGGCACAAGTTCTAACTAGAACCGTCCAAGCGGGACAAAATATCCATAAGAAAGATATGTATAAAACATGAATTATGAAATTGTTCTTCCAGTGACCTTGAAGTTCCCCAAATGACCTTGGGTCAAGGTCAGGACACACCTTTGGGTCATGGGCAATCTTTGTGTGAAATGAGATCCTACCAAGTTTATCCATATGATAAGAAAGATATGGACCGAACACGAATTCTGACATTTTTCTTCCAGTGACCTTGAAGTTCCCCAAATGACCTTGGGTCAAGGTCATGACACACCTTTGGGTCATGGGCAATCTTTGTGTGAAATGAGAACCTACCAAGTTTATCCATAAGAAAGATATGGACCGGACACGAATTATGAAATTTTTCTTCCAGTGTCCTTGAAGTTCCCCAGTCATGGGCAATCTTTGTGTGGAGTAGTAGATTCTAATGTCCCTCCGTAAGAAAGATATGGACTGGACACGATTGCACAGACAGACGGACTGACGGACAGACAGACAGATGGACAAGATGATTCCTATAATCCCCCCAAACTTTGTTTGCGGGGGGTATCAAAACTTAAATCGCCCTCTCCCTACATGAGATATTATAACAGGATGAATTAGAAGTGTTCAACAGTTTGTACAAAATACATTACTAGTAAATTAAATTATAACTCTCATTGTAGACATATATATAATGCTACATTATTGTTTATACAAATAATTATAAAAATGAGTACAATCAATTAAAGCTGAACACGACTCGTAAATAGGCATACGCCATTTTCGATAGCATTATCTACGATACATCAATACTAGGGTATACTCGTCGCATTCGTTACACCTGACTGCTTTATTGTCACGGGTATCGGCGTGGAATGGCGACACGTGTTCGTGCTGGTTATCTTGCATTACCTTTGTTTATATGTTATTGCAGTTATGTACATCTGTGTTATTTGTATACTGCACTGACTTATACTATACAACAATGATTGTAAACTTATAGGGTATCTTATTTTCCTGCATTAAACGAAGTATCACGTTATTATACCCGCTACCGCGCTCTGTATGGCATACGTGCGTCTTTTTCAGTGTCGACTGAATACACTGAACAGTGACCAAGTTTTACTTTATTTATAGCAGTCTGCAGAGAAGCCAGACTGGGAACAAAAATGGCGGACAGATTCCTTTTACGAATCGTGTTCAGCTTTAAGGTACATTGATACTCTGATAAGAGGGATAACTCTTAATGACATAAATGTCTCTTATTCCTTTATAAATTTGCCAAATTGATGTGTCTTTTTTGTCCAGTTTTGCCCCGCAAGCTATCTTATACTTGTTTGTATTTTACTTATAAAATACTTTTCTTTTGGAAAATCATTAAGGTTCAAGCAACATTTTATATGCATGAGCAGAGGGTTTATGAACCTTAAATCTACCAGAATGCTGAATATAAGAATGTACAATAGAAAATAGATATTCATTTTCAGCAATACTGAGTGATGTATCCCCCAGAGTAAAGTCTGAATATCAACAATATGGACTTTATTAAATTTCAAGAACTTACAGAAACTCTTTCCTGGCCTTGTTGTAGGTTTGGGCACAAGAAAAATTAATGATGTGTATCTTCTACCTTACCGCAGGAGCATAGTGGACTAGATATTATATTACATCTATAAAGATCAGCATTTAGCACGCAGTTGTGCCGAAGCCGTGTATGCAGTATATTGATGTGTGTTTTACCAAAATTAAAATAAGGCGAAGCTTCTGTAATTTTTTGCTTAATTTTACTTTTGAAAGCAGACACAGAGCTCGAAAGTCTAGTATTTAGCGATAAGGAATTCCACTCATTTATTACAGTTGGTACAAATGATGATTTGTAAGTTTGCAATTTACATACAGGTATACTATAATTTTGTGAGTTTCTTGTTGTATATGCAGAAGCATTACATTGCATATCTGGTATAATCTCAGATGGTACTTAATCGCTGTGAATTTTATACATGGTATTTAATCTTTGGATCTTACGTCTGTCGCTGAGTGGTTCCCAGCCTGTTTCAAAATACAGTCTCTAGAGGCAATCATAGTTAGTCCAGTAACAATCCGAGCTGCGTGTAGTTGCAATTTTTCTAATTTTTCAGAATCGTAAGATAGACAACCACCCCATACAACTGGAGCATACTCGAGTTGGGGACAGATAAATGAAGTATACATAAGTGAAAGGCCTTTTCGATTTATTTTAAGGGGGATGTCTGGCCACCTTTAGTGCAGTAAGAACAAAATGTAAACATTTCTTCAAATGGGTAAAATACAAATCAAATTTTAAGTCCTCATGATAAAGATACAATAAATATGCATAATTGAATGCATGTTGTGCATATATATTCTATACTTTTGCAGAAAAATGCTTTTAATATGCTCCTTAGAACTGCGCAGCTACAGAATTTAGCAGAGCCTTAAAAAATCTTTTAAAAAATATGCAAAGTGTGCATTAATGTTTTCTCTACAACCATTTGTTGAGAAAATGTCTAAAATTTGCACTTTTAAATGGTAATTTCAAGTTCAAAACAAGGTACTGTTATCTTCAAAATGAGTGTAGAGAACCATGAAAGTAGTTCATGGATAGCAGCACGTGGTCTATTTTTAGCACAGAATTTTTCTTCCAAACCTCTTTTTAATATGGGGGTACATAACAATCTTAAAAAGTAGAAGAGAATTACAATTGCAAAATGTTTCAAATAATATGAACACTTTTAAAAGAGGAATTGTGGTATAGTGTGGCTTAAAGTAAGTACATGTATTTTTATCGAAGAGTTGTTAAATAGTGTACGTGTTGATATAAAAAAAAATCTTAAACTCTTAAATGAGCACCATCAAAGTTAAAAAATAAGAGTTTTTAAGTCCGACACAGATAACTTATTTTATCTACCAGAATCTTAATTATCACCAATGAAACAAAAAGAAAATTAGACACATAAAATCAATGTGAATGACCTTGTTTTAGTATGTACTTGCTGGTATTACTGAATCAAATACACATTTACAATTTTCATCACATTGAAGCACCATTTGAAAAGGAATGAAATCATTCATAGTGGAGTAGGAGATTTACTGAATAAGTATGAAATTTTTTTCTATTTTCCCATGTTGTAAAAATTACAATTTGGCAAAGTAAAGAAAAAATCAACATAATTAAATATCTTAGACCATCTTTAAAAAGATGTTTGGTGGTCCTCCCAACTAAGAGAACAAGAGGCCCATGGGCCACATCACTCACCTGAGCACTAAGGGTAGGACAAAGTAGAAAATGGCTTTTTATTGTAAAGTTTAAATCCAAAAAGTAGTCCCATAACTAAGCATGGATTTGCTATTTTTTAGAAAATGATTTTTAAAGAATTTTCCTATATATATCTTTAAAAACTTTGGTCGGCCATTTTGGCCCCGTCCTAACCCTGGGGGTCATGATTTGAACAAATTTGAATCTACACTACTTGAGCATGCTTCCATATAAAGATGATCAATTATGGCTTTGTCATTCTTGAGAAGAAGATCCTTAAAGAATTTTCCTATATATTTCTATGTAAAACTTTCGTTGGCCATTTTGCCCCCTACCCCCGGGGTCATGATTTGAACAAACTTGAATCTTCACTATCTGAGGATGCTTCCAAATAAATATGATCACTTATGACTTTACTATTCTTGATAAGATGATTTTTAAAGAATTGTCCTATATATTTTTATGTAAAAATATGTATGGTCGTCCACTGTGGCCCTGCCCTACCCCTGGGGGTCATGATTTGAACAAACTTGAATCTACACTACCCGAGGATGCTTCCATATAAGTTTCATCTTTCCTGGCACAGTGGTTCTTAAAGAAGATTTTTAAAGAATTTTCCTATATATTTCCATGTAAAACTTTGGTGGGCCATTGTGGCCCCGCCCCCGGGGGTCATGATTTGAACAAACTTGAATCTACATTACCCGAGGATGCTTCCAAATAACTTTCAGCTTTCCTGGCACAGTGGTTCTTGAGAAGAAGATCTTTAAAGAATTTTCCTTTATATTTCTATGTAAAACTTTGGTCGGCCATTGTGGCCCTGCCCTACCCTCAGGGGTCATGATTTGAACAAATTTGAATCTACACTTCCTGAGGATGCTTCCATATAAGTTTCAGCTTTCCTGGCACAGTGGTTCTTGAGAAGAAGATTTTTAAAACATGCCACCAAATTTTTAATAATTCCCAATTATCTCCCCTTGAATTGGGGCATGGCCCTTCATTTGAAGAAACTTGAATCCCCTACACCCAAGGATGCTTTGTGGCAAGTTTGGTTGAAATTGGCCCAGCGGTTCTTGAGAAGAAGACAAAAATGTGAAAAGTTTACAAACAGACAGAACGACGGACAGAGGGACTACAGACAAATGTGATCAGAAAAGCTCACTTGAGCCTTTCGGCTGAGGTGAGCTAAAACTGGGCTCCACACAAAATAAAGAGTAAGGTCAAGGTCACATGAAAACTCAAGATGTCAGATTAAATACCTACATTAATTTAAATAATAATATGAATTTTGGTAAAATTATCAACCAATTTCAAGTGCAAAGGCACCTTTATGTAACACATCATTGTGCAGTCATCTATGGTATTTTATCTGAGTGAGCTGTATATACTAGTATCTAAAGGATGTATATGGTCAAAAACTAAACACCATAGTCCCCCCAAAAAATCAGTTATTATATTTAAACAAAAAGTTAACTAATAAATGACACCCAAATGCCCCTCCCTTCTCTCCACCCCTGTTGCTGTCATTTATGAAAAAACACGAATTATTCAAATACCCCCTCGCCCGTCTAAGAAATAAGATTTTGGATCTCTTGTCTTAATTGTTCTTCAATTTAACACGACAGATATTGAAAGGATTTTTTTTAAAGACAAAGATAGAAGTCGAACGTGTTTGATACAGCAGGTAAAGATCCAACAGCATTTGGGACTAAAATTGTCCGAGAGAAAATCTATTTATAGGAATGGGTTCTTTTCAAAAATGGCCATGATCTTTTTTGGTCATGAATGATTGTTCGTTTTACTTTACTGTTAAACCCCGTAATAGTTGCCTCTAATTATACA
Organism: Saccostrea cuccullata; assembly: GCF_032062105.1. Lineage (NCBI taxonomy): Eukaryota > Metazoa > Mollusca > Bivalvia > Ostreida > Ostreidae > Saccostrea > Saccostrea cuccullata. Next base: position 7,727 of record NW_026918811.1, on the reverse strand, counting down.
TTTCATACAAATCAACAATTCATAACATAAGTGCTCACAAAAAAAGCCTACGTTTTATGATTAATATGTATCTTTTTATCTGCATAGTCCCTACCTGAAATTGGGCAGCCCGCCTTATATGAACACTTCTCACGACACGAGTTGCACGAGCTCGGAATACCGGAAGTGTGTTCAAATGACTTTATGGATAAATAATACACAATTTTGGTCTGGAAAATATCAAATCAATCTGAATAAAATAAAGTAATTGTTATTTAAAGTTTATTTTTGTTTCAGTTTTTTTTTTTGATCGAGCCAAATAAAAAACGCGTTTCCGGTTGCATGCCAAAAATTACTTGTATTTGTATTTTGCTGCAATCTTTAACATTCATTGGGATATTCTACATTCTAAGAAAAAAAAATTAAAATTTGTCAGTTTATAAAATTTATCATAGGCGTCGGAACCGGGGGGGGGGGCTTAACCCCCACTTTTTCGTCGGAACCGGGGGGGGGGGGGTTTATTTCAAAACACCTTTAAACAAAAATGTTATACCCCACCCCGACTCCACCTTGAAAAACAATGTTTTTAATATTGTCTCAATATGATTTTACAATTGTTTTTAAAATGTATCTAAAGATAAAATTACCTTATTTTGTGATAAGTGCTATCCCAGTGATATAGCAGGCTCCTAAAATGCGAGGTGGGGTTGGGTGAGAGGAGGGGTTCTGATTAAAGAGTTAAATAAGATGTTATACATTAATTAGTTTGATAATAATTTGTCAATGGTAAAATTGATAAAATAGCGAGTAGGTGTAAGAATATTGCTTTAAATTAAGAATTAATGAGTTTATATATCATTTAAAAGTGAAAAAAAAAAATCATTATGTAAATTGCAGCTATACCATGCTGGAAACAATTTTATCTTAGCTTTACTAAAATTTTCAATATTTAATCATCATGCTTTCCACTGTCATTATTATCCGTACAAAATCATAGTTTGCTTTCATCATTCCCACGTTGCGTATTCTTAATTAAATGAATTCTTAGATGAACCTATAATAATCTATTGATTGAAGAGAAAATGTTCAAATCACAGGGGCCTGTAACATACTGTATTTGATTTTACGTAATCACTAGGCCTATATGTATCCTTTTTTGTATATATATAGTGATTACGTAAAATCAAAAAGAGTATGTTACCGGCCCCTGTGGGTCCAACTTGTTTTGGAATATTTCTTAAGTTAATAACGACGAAAAAGATAAAATGATAAGCAATATTGATATTTTTCGATCACGAGATGTACAATTAATCTTCTTTTGATGTGAATAAGTCAATAAGACTTGGACTAAGCCTAAAACAGCACTTACCCTTTTTAACCCGAAATTCTTTTGGAGTTATGTAGGCCGTAAACTAAAACAGGCGATACCACCGCCTTTGACTTCAAATATTATAAGAACTTATGAAATAGTTACATTATTCTCAGCAGCGATCATTGTTCTTTCACTATATACAGATAATTCCTGAACTGGACTACTAAACATGAATGTAAACATTCAAACGTTGGAGCGAGGTAAACTAACTTTGACCAAACAACTTCTAGGTCAATGCGCGTTACAACATAGCAATACGGCAGCCCGCTCATGTAATGAAATTTATTCGTCTCAAATGTAAATTAAGTAATAAACAACAATATTAAAAAGTTCACTTTTAAACATTGTTGTTCATTACTTTTTTTTTTTTAGAGTTTCACTGGGGTATGACATGAAGTCGGTACGTGATCAAATGTACTATAACGCTCTTCGGGCAATACAGAATTTGATCACGTGACCGACTTCACGTCATACCCCAATGAAACTCTAAAAATGATATTTTATTTCTTAAGTAACAACATGTATAAGCCCCATGGTGACCAAAATTGCAAGGATGGTGTATCTAGGGATGAATCCTACCAGGCTCGCTTCAGATTCTGGATCCGACATACATTATTATGATGTTTAACTGTACCCAGTTGAAATTTCTGGAAAATAGGCCAATTCCCAAATTAATCTGACTTGCGTTTCCATAAGAGTTACCAGCTTCAAGGTTTTTGGAGAGGTCCATTCCAAAGTAATTATAAAGCCTACCTCGATCATGCATGCATGGATTATGCATCTCGGAATACTTTAACCAGACATGCTTTGGATACAGCATCTGGCCTTCCTGAATGATCTGATCTACATCATCCAGGTTATCAAAGCAATTTTTAGCAGGATCATTCCATAGATACTGTAAATCCTACCGAGGAAAAACTTTCAATTTGAATCTTATAATCCACTACCCAATCATTCCTTTAATTTGTATTAGACTTTGTCATCAATTCAATCTACGGTAATTAAAATTTATTAAGATCTTTGATCACAAAAAGTATAGCGATCTAGTTGGAGCAGATCAAAGACTGATCTAATTTTAATGTCATCTTATATATAACAGCTACTGCTTTAATTGTTATCTTTGGTTAATCCTTGTTGTCTATCATGCACTGAATAGCAGTCATAAACATGGAAAATTTTCAGCATCTTCTCTGATGCAGCTCATTCAGTTTTGTGTCTCCATGGGTCAGCCAAGTTGAGATAATACACGTAACACAACTTCTAGGTGTTCACTTTAATAAATGCATTTACCAACAAGAGGCCCATGGGCCTTATAGGTCACCTGAACATATGCAACAACTTTCAAATTATTGAATTTGGTTCATGTTTTACGCTAGATGATATGGCATTCACATTCACAATTTTGGAAGATCATAACCATACACTTAGCTATTGCTTAGTTTGGTTACTTAATACCCATAGGCAGGGTAGGGGAACAAAAATACATTCAACTAATCAATAATATTCAGCAATAATCAGAGGTGCCCCTACCACACACGAACCTCTGACCCTAGGTCCACACATTGCACAATTTTTTAAAAAGGCACACTTGCTTATCAAAAATATTTGATTAATACCAAGGAGCAGATTTCAAACCATGTTCAGTGTATAAGTAGAGCCCCCCCCCCCCCCCCTCTCTATGGTATCTCTGACCCTGAGGCCTTGGAAGAAGAGCTATGAACTATATATGTAGTTCATCTGCTTATTAACCAAGAGCAGAGAAGGAGATTTTCAAAGAATATATGCATTTTAACAATAAAATCATTAGAGAACCCTGCCCTAACACCAGAACCCCTGACCCTGGGGCCATGAAATTCACAATTTTAGTAGAGGCATTCCTGCTCATCATAATTCTGTACTTAGTTTATTCATGCTCAGGAGCAGAGAAAAAGATTTCCAAAGAATATATACATTTTCACTATATAATCAATAGAGCCTCTTCTTAACACCAGAACCCCTGACCCTGGGGCCATAAAATTCACAATTTTGGTAGAGGCCTTCTTGCTCATCATAACTATTTACTCATTTAGTTTAATACTCAGGAGCAGAGGTGAAGATTTTCAAAAAATTAATGCATTTTCATTATATAATCAAAAGGGCCCTCCCCTAACACCAGTACCTTTGACCCTGAGGCCGTAAAATTCACAATTTTGGAAGAGGCACTCTTGCTCATCATATCTACATGTATGTACTTAGTCTATTTAATACCCAGGAGCAGGGAAGAAGATTTTCAAAGTATTTTCACTAAATAATCTATATAACCCCACCCTAACACCATAACCCCTGACCCAGGGGCCATGAATTTCACAAATTTGGAAGAGGCACTCTTGCTCATCATAACTATGTACTTAGTTAGTTTATTTAATAACCAGGAGCAGAGAAGAAGATTTTCAAAGAAGAAAATGAATGTTCACACTAAAATCTATATAGCTCTGCCCTAGCACTAGAACCCCTGGCCCTGGAGCCATAAATTTTACAAATTTGGTAGAGGACTCAATGCTTATTACATTCATGCCAACAGTTTGCCTACTTGATGTCCAGAAGTAAAGAAGATTTCTAAAAATTTCATTAATTTCAGTGGTTTTGGTCCCATCCCTCAGGCCCCAGGGGGGTGGGAACCATAATATTCACAATTTTTGTTCCCCTTCACCCATAGATGCTGTATATGAAATTTGGTTGAAATTGATTCAGTGGTTTCAGAGAAGAAGCTGAAAATGTTCAAATGTTAACACACGATGCACGAAGATGGACGAAAACGGATAGCAATATGTCACCTGAATGACTAAGGTGACCTAAAAAGTTATCGCATGGACAATATTGCACAGACGGAAAAAATATATCAGAGGGACAAGATAATTCCTACATTTCCCTCTCCCCAAATTTGATTGCTAAGGGTACACATATTATCTACTGTTTACAACTTCATTTTTTAACCTTTTAAATCAACCAATTAAAAAAAAAATTGACTCATTATAAATGTTTTAAACATATTAGATAAATACAATATCTTTCAGCTACATTTATTATTACATTCTTATTATCTTACATTTACATACAATTACTAGTATGTATGGACATTATTTTGCAAAGTATTTAAATTTCCTCCGAACTGAGAAAATATACACATACAATGTAAGAATAACTCACATATGTGCAATGTATAAGACATTTAAGCTTTCCTTGAAGTAAAATATTTGAATAAAGTATTTTCCCCAGGGTTTTAAAATTTGCTTGAATCAATTCCAGTCAGGTTTGGTTTTCTTCCTTGAACACATCTGAGAACAAGCTTCTTCAGTACTTGCTCGAAATAAAATTGTGGGTACCGGAACTCAGTTATAAATATTTATACACATGAGAATCATTAACTAACAGCTTTGCTGACATTTGAGTAGCCCACTCCCACACAAGTCATGATAAGTTTCTCTCCTCCCGTCCTTAAATCCTCATCCTCCTCAGAAATCTGCTGTGGTTCCACTTTGAACATGACGTCAAAGAAATCGTAGATGTGCCTCAAAAATTGGATTCTACAAAAGACATGCATGTATACTGTATACAGGGTTATTTTCGCCCCGTGTAATTTTCACCCTTTTAACACATGCAAACAATTTTGCCGCGTTTTAAATTCGCCCACTCATAGTTTAAGAAACTATGCTGTATTCTTTGAATTCGCCCCGTTTAAAATTTGCCCAAATGAGGGTAGGGCGAAAGAGGCGAAAATAAAATGGGGGCGAAAATTTCCCTGTATACAGTATTAACTTTCACATAAAAAAAGTTTTTTCCCTTTGTTTGTAATGTTTAGTCTATATACAACAAAGAATACATTATTATATTCTGTGCTGTACAGTACCTCAGTAAGTAAACAAGGTTTGTGGATTTTTTGCATCACCCTTACCCATAAATTTAATTCCCTACACAGGATTACACAGTCAATGTAACAGGTAACAGTTCAATGAATCTTCTGTTAAAACAGGGCTTCCACAAAATTACATCCTAAAACCAGTCAAATCTTTGTTCTCAAACATTGACCCCCACAAATGAAAATGATTTCACAGTAACAGAAATTTACATGTACTTACCCACTGATGTCTATGAGTGCATATATATTTTACATGTATATTAAATTCCACTGTGACTCTATTTATCAAGAAAAAATACTCCCATATTATGAAAAAACATAACATATGACAGTATTAAAATACATTTACACCATGTATTACCAACTTACGTGTATGGTGTTAGGGGACCTGTTTGAACTTTGGAGACATTTTGTTGACCTAGGACCATAAATAACGCAGTCACACTTTGATTGGTGGAATCTACACATCCTCCCTACAATAAATAAACATAAAAGACACTTTGATTGGTGGGATCTACACATCCTCCCTACAATAAATAAACATGAAAACTATTCTAGTAATACATGTTACCATACAAATACAAAACTGAAACCTTGGATCAAAGCTCTGCCCACGCCATCACTTTTCATCTGGTGACAGTCTGCATGTTAACAACTGTTTGCCCTCTACAATGACAGCTGTGACCTCTCTGTTTTAGTTTTAGTATTTGACTGTCTTATTATATAATTATTCACTATGCCTGATCACCTTATATATTTCCTCTAGCAGTAACTTTGCTGTCTCTTTCCCGAGATCCTCTGGAACAGAGGGTCCCTTGTCTGATCCTTTAGGATTGGAGGACGTTTCTGCACAAAGAAATGATCCATTTGTTGTCTCCGCCACTAACGTCAAACCAAAACCTGGGGATCTGTTGGTAAATAAATACAGTAAGTAATAAATAATAATTAAATTCAGAATAAGGAAAGCTTACATTGCAAACAGCATATCAATGTATTTAAAAAAATATTGAGAATTTTACATTTCTACTCTGTAAATATCTTTGTAATGGTCTCTATGTGTGTAGATATCTGGTATTAACTTACTTTCCTGACTGTGCCCCTTTGTTATGGTCAGTGTATTTGTAGATATCTGGTATATACTTACTTTCCTGATTGGCCCCTTTTGTAATGATCAGTGTGTATGCAGATATCTGATATCAACTTACGTTCCTGACTGCCTCCCTTTGTTATGGTCAGTGTATATGTAGATATCTGATATCATCTTATGTTCCTGACTGCCTCCCTTTGTTATGGTCAGTGTATATGTAGATATCTGATATCGACTTGCTTTCCTGACTGCCTCCCTTTGTTATGGTCAGTGTATATGTAGATATCTGATATCGACTTACTTTCCTGATTGGCCCCTTTTGTAATGATCAGTGTATATGTAGATATCTGATATCAACTTATGTTCCTGACTGCCCCCCTTTGTAATGGTCAGTGTATATGAAGATATCTGGTATATACTTACTTTCCTGACTGGCCCCCTTTGTAATGGTCAGTGTATATGTAGATATCTGGTATAAACTTATTCAGTAAGCTCCTGGCAGAGTCCACTATTCGGTTCGTCACAACAGGTGCCACTCTCACAGCCCAGCTGAGAATTGCTCAGGAATAGTTTTTAATACCAGACAATACATTGTAAAGAAGCCATAATTAATAAGTAAAGAAATAAACAAAATTTTCAGTTGAGCTTATTCTTATATTTATGACCTACAGTACATAAAGAAGCTAAATTACTTCTTATTATAGCATCAATGATGGCACATTGTATAAGTATCTTCTTTCTTTCTTATTCAAATAAAATGCACAATCAACCATCAACATTTTTGGTGTATGTGAAAGATCTTGACCCATGCATATGCCTGTACATTTAATTTTTGAAGGATACGCTATGCCTCTTATTCTTTTGATCTTTCCAGGATCTGTGAACAGCAAAGGTCGTAGTTTCTGTCGACAAGGACATGTGAAGGTTACCTCCCCACCTCCCTCTGGGGCTGCCCCCCTTCTTACAATCTGTAAAAAAAAAAGTGCTGTTCATTATTTACATTTTAGTTATTTTTCCATTCCAAATCACATAAATGGAAAATCAATGGAAGGATTACATGTACGTATCAATATACCTTTAGTTCTAAACCCTCATCTGTGCCTAAAAACCTCTTCAGTACTGGAAAAGTAGATAACTTGATCATATCAACCTGAAAAATAAAACCAGAAATATTTTTTATCAATATTATACATGCATTAACATTTTCATTATTAACTGAGTATTGTCTGATTAATATCTTATAAGAACCTCTGCCCTTCACTGATCAGTCCAACGCACCACTAATTACATGTACATTTTATAAAACAGCAGGGTGTTTCTTCAATGAAACATGACCTAAGTGAACAAGTCATTTTAAACTTTGCTTCTCACAAATTATATGTTAAACTTCTTGT
>NW_026918810.1:0-14677 GCF_032062105.1 Saccostrea cuccullata | reverse complement strand
AAAGAAAAAAAGCGGGGTTTCCGAATATGCACGATAAACGCAAAACACAATACACGATAGAACCTGATGAACTTTACACATAAACGCAAAACACGATAGAAAACGACAAACCTGATAAACGGAAAACACGATACGATAGGATACACGCACGATACGATAGGATACACGCACGATACGATAGGATACACGCACGATAGGACACGATAGAATTGTAAAGAATAACGATGCGGGTACTGTACTCTTCCCGGTCAAATATAGCATTCCATCAGAAGACTAAAAACGGGAATCAAAACCAAAAGGCCACTATCTGTAGATCCTATTAGCATAATATTTCCACGAAAGCATACAAAGCAGCAATCAGTGTCTATAAGTGCAACCATATTTGTCTAGTGGTAATGCATTCCGCAAAGTTTAGGCAATCATTTGTCATGATAACATTTCCGATATTTAATGGAATTGGTATGACCAACTAAACCATTCAAACAGTTTTGGTAGTTACGTTATGACAAATACCATACTGTTTGACAAATCTTTGCAAATGTATACAATTCATTACCTGCCATTAAAATCCATCCATATTCATTGTCGTCCAGTACTTAGCATTTTTTAAGTTTGTGATAAGCTAATCCTGCTAAACAATAAGAAAACCCATTAATTATATTGTGACCTAGCATTTTTCAAATATAGGGTCCTGCTGGACCAGACATATGCTTAATGTCCGATCCAGTTCCCCTATTGAGCACAGACCAATGGTGGAAAGTCAGGGGACAGCCCTGTCCTCGTCATGGACGACTCCCATAAGAGATGGAATTAATGCATTTTATCACTCAGGTGAGGCCGCACCCTGGCTAGGGATGTATCCTCTTTATGTGGAAACCCCATCAAACCAACCCCCGGAAAATTATACAAAAAGGGACAAAGCCCAGACATTTATCGGTGACGTTTCTTCAGGTACAGACATCTGTGTTTCTCCTGTCTCTTTCTAGCTTTGTCCCGCTATGTTGTTGTCTATTGTTTAGGAATAACGAATAGTCGACTATTTGACCATCAGTCAAAAGGACCGACGATGGAACATTGAAAGGACATTCGAATATTAAATAAAGAAAAGGATGCGATAAAAGAGGAATTTTCATCTCAAATTTGAAAAGCGTCCTTCGTTAAACCATATTTCGGTACATGTGTATACGTCCTCAGAGCTGAAAAGCTCAAGCAATTGCATAACAGTATATAAATTTCCCATAACAAAACCTCTTCACTTTCTAGGTACAAACGGAAGATAATGTAATTATTTATGCTTTTTACTGGGATAATATTTCTCAATTTTTATATTTTGTTTTTTTTTTTAATAAAATATGCAACGCTATAAGACTTTGTTTATAAAATTATTAATTTAATTTGATCACAAACCAAATACAAATTATACATTTATAGCCTGGCGGAATTGTGAAAATGTGCTTTCCCCTATCATATCACAAATTTATTGTACAAACGAATTATTAATTGGGTTTACAGGAAATATACTTTTTTGAGAGATTTGCCGGTGTAAATTTATTTCATTTCAACAACAGCATTCCTACATTTGGGCTTCTGAATATCTGTGTTTAATATTGGAATTTCAATTTTGATATAAATTGACGTGGAAGAGTTTCTGAGTTAATAATACGCTATCAATACCTATTTTACAATGGAATTTTATCTTCAAAAATGCTACGATTAGTTAAATATCGTTTAAATAAAGTAATCGAATGTTCGACTAAGGAAAATATGTTGACATCCCTTTTTTACTAATAGTTTTTTAGATCTAAAGAAATTAAACCCTTTTTTAATTTTAAACATTCTAATCACTAATCAGGAAATGTTTTAGCACTTAACTCTTAGTTAAAATAAAAAAAAAAACATTACCCAAACCTGAGGGAAAGGGGAACTGAAGTGTCTGCGTTGGAAATACCTTACATTTACACTACAGTGTACCTGATGATATTTCAAAATAAGTAGACATGTTTTGTTGAAATTGGCCAGTTGGTTGAGAAATTAAAAATGTTACATCTTTACAGATGGACGGACGGACTGATGATGAAAAAAAGTGATAAAAAATTTTTTGTGCTTTTGGTCAGGTACCCATACTAAAAATTTTGATACATGTAAAACTTGTAAATTTAAAAATAAATTATCATCAAAATTACAATTTTTATGTCATGTTAATCCTACATGCATATGCCTACTATTTACCATCGTAAAGTTTGGATCAAACTTGAAAATCAATTGCTTATCTTCACCGCATTTCTAAATGTTGATATACATTTAACAATATGATGTTCCTTGCAATATTAATCCAATATTTATCCCCTGCTCTAGTTTTTTCTAAAATACAGTAAAACCTTTTTAAAACCTGTATAATCCACATACAAGAGGAGAGATATTTTGTGTGGGAAATTTTAAAGGATGTGGGAGTGTAGTTTTAAAAATTTTTGGGAAAAGAATTTAAAATAAAAACATGTTCATCATATTCATAGTAATGAATAATTTTAAAATGTTTTTTGAAAAGAATATTGTTTTTATCTGGTAGTACACATTCTTCCAAAACAACTTTTATTGTAGACCAAATTACCGACCAGATACATCTTGCAAAATCATTTCTATGTTTTACCAGTGCCGCATTTGGGGCAAAAATCTCATGACGCTTTACAACTTTTAAGTTTATTAAATTAAGAAGCATTAACCATGAAGATAAAAAAAGTAATCAAGCGCAGATATGCATTGGAGCAATACGAATTGAAAGCATAAAGGGGGCTCTAAAAAATCACAGGTTGGATCGAGTGACGAAAATTAGAATCCCTTTGCTATCCGTTTTCTTGAAATAATGTAAAAAAAAAAAAATGTGTAATTTAAAGCAACATAGAAAAAAAAAACTTTTTTCTGCGAAGCAAAGTAACAAAACATTTCAACAATTTCAAAACTAATTGTTAAAAAATACATCAAAAAATTTCAATGGGATGAGTTAAATAAGTAAATAACGTTAAAATACGTGTAGTAATTGACATGAGTCTGACACTCTATAGGTAAGGATAATTGACTATTTCGCATAAAAATGACATAAAACTGTTTTAAATTAGTGAATCTTCGGTAGGCCGAAAAAAAGGGCTAGGTAAAACCATCAATTATTCGATATGTTGCAATACAATGAAAAAAAATATCGATCGTGTTGCAATGTTTTTTTGTAAACCCAGTATACAAGCAAAATATTTGGACTCGTGAAATCTAACAACAAATAAAAAGAAAAGATGTCAGGAGGGTTTGTGATTAAGCCATACAGAAAAACAGAAAGTTGAAAAATTGGTGAATTTCTGTGCAGAAAAATAATTAACTCAATTTTTTTCTCTTTTGGGATATACTTATCATAGTTTTTAAAATTCTTCACTTTAATTAAAGATCATATGAAAAAAAGGTGCCATTTTAATTACGTTGCAAATATTGCAATACATATAACGATACAGTTAAAATCATTGCAATATTTCAAAATTTCCCAAAAATTTCTGGCCAATACCCAGCCCTATTACTAGATGTAAATAAGGTCATTTAAATGACAAATCTCTTTTTGTCCTAAACATTATTGTTTAAGACCCACAAATCAAAGGGTTTTTGCCAAAACCTGACAAATCTCTTTTTGTCCTTAACATTATTGTTTAAGATCCCATATCAGATACAGGTTTTGCCAAAACCTGAATTCTGTTCCTTTAATTTTGTACTAAAACAAACTGAATATTTTGTCAAGGAGGCTTAATCGACAGAGGTTGTAGAGATAAAAAAATACCTTGGGTTTTAAACTCTGCTGATTATGGCCTTCATGTACATGTAAGTCGATGAAAAAGTAGCAACTGTTCGTTCGTCAATTTACGGTACTATGAAGTGAAAGTTGTTTATTTTTGTGATGAGACAATAAAATCTGAGACCTACACGACGGGTTTTTTAGAAAATCTCTCATTTGAATGAAAACGTCTGAATTTGAAGTCTATCACCAATGTATTTCGTCGTCTCCATCAAAAAAAAATTTTAATAAATGTATTAAAATTATTAGTACATGTAGTAAAAGAAGTATTTTTGCAAGAACTTTTTGAAAAGAATTATATGAAATAGAATAAATTCAGAAGCTTTTACAGGGAGAGGTAAATAATTGCAGTGACCTTCAACTCTACCTTTGGAAAATTAAAACACTTTTTTTAATTAGTAACAATTATGCCCCGTTAAGAAGGGAATTATTAAAAAATTTCAGGTCTGAGTAGGGTTGTAAAAGGTTTTCTGGGGTGACAGCCCTATTCAGACCTCATGATTGCCGATGTCCCCCCCTTTAAATAATCAAAAACATCTTGTTTATCATGAAGAATCTTAATCAACAATTGTATAGAGTGGAAAATAGTAATCAAACCTCTTGTTTTTCCAACTCTGCTCTGATTCCATAATTTAAAAAGAATCAACAGACAGCTTTGACGTCATCGTTGGGGTTTATTTTTTATCTACCCCGCGCTTTTACCCCTTGTGCAATTTTTATTGCGATCCAATCATCTTTTATTTTATCATCTTTAAAGAGATACAGATTTAAGAATTAAGTTAATTAACACATTGATCAATGTACAATTCAAATAATATTTTCAAATAAATCATAAGCACAAAGTAAAAAAGAGATACAAATGTCACATTCGCTCTATACAAGTCATATGGCGAGAGCGCTGCACATAGCCGTTGGTATTGTGGACGTGCACGAAGGGAACAGTTTCGAGTTTAGAATCCGGTTTTTTTTCCTGAGTTAAAGATAAAACGGTTAGTGGTTCGCGTCCCAGGACAACCAAAAAAAAGATCCATCTCACAAAGGCCGCACAGTTCTGCTCCAAGGCCAATACGAAATGAATTGACAATCGTGTTCCACCATTCATTGTGACTTTTAGAGAAAGCGCCGCAGGACAACATTACGTGACAGAAAATGTCCTCATATGAGGAATTGCACAGATGACAGGCTGAAAGACATATTTATTTTGTTCATACAATTAACTTGCAAGTGAATTTGAAGTTTCGAATATCAATTGCGTTATCCGCGAATGATCAGATGTTACAAGGTTTGTTATGCTGAAAGACGGAGTTGAAATGTTCAAAGTGGGGAATCCATAGCATTCGTACTTTTTGCTGTTGAATGGGGAAAATTTGTCGATTGCGGATCGAACAATAGTTTTCCAAAAAGTATTTATGCGGGAAGGTACCTGTGGTCATCCAGGTAAGCAGGTAAGTGTGTATGTTGTATTTCCTAGAATATCAAGAACCGAAATAAAGCCCATCGGATCTGAAACCAGCTGTGTCGGGGAAGGAAAAGGTGTTGAGATAAAGATTTGTTTTGAGAGGAAAGAGTGCTCATATTGCATAGCCTTCCAAAAAACAACAGCTTTCGGGCCCATTTTTGGCCGTATTGTTTTCCCTAAGATCCCAAGAAGTATTGGTTTACCCAAGACTTTTGTGTTTGGCACGGAATTTTAGAACGCAGGATTTTTAATGTAAAGCGCCATTTACATGCATTTGCATAAGCTATATCCATCATGGACTGAAGATTTGCTGGGGATGTGGCGCTAGCGTAGGACTGAATTTTTGGGGATCTAAAACGCGTTTTAGTTATGTTGAGTTAAAAGGTTTTTTAGTTCGTCAAAAAAGCTCGTTGACAAAAACAAGGTACAAAAATGTCGACAAGACCCCACCTTGCCTGACCCCTTGATGAACATCAGACCATCTGTATTGTTTTTGGTTTACATAACGGCACTTACAGTATTGCAGTGGCATTTGTCGGTAATCTGCCATAATTTGTCTTTAATACCTAGGTTATGGAGTTTGTACTTTTAGTCCCTGTCTCCAGACTGCATCGAAATCTTAATTTGGGTGTCCAAAAACTGATATATGTGTTGCTGTTTTTTAAAAGATTATGGTTCAATGTTTCATGAGGGATTGAATGAAGCAGTTATACATCCTAATTTTTTTGGAAACCTTGTTGTTGTATTTTGGGGGAAGGTATGGTTGATTCTAAGGAGATATTCTATTAAAGAATTTTCTCAAGCGGTTTGTAAATACGAGGCAGAAGAGCAACCGGTCTGTAGCTATTGCAAGAATTTTTGGGTTATAACCACCTTTGAAAGGGGACAATCTTTTTTTCTACGAAGAGGGAACATTTCCCTAACGTCATTATCGCATTGTAATGCTAACAGAGGTATTTTGTGAAAGGTCGCTAGCGAACGCTATGTGTTCATTTGTTACGCAAAAAGCCTGGATCTTTGGGCTTTTAAAAGAAAAAATTTCCCCTTATTACGTCATTTTGTGTAATGTCATTTTCACTGGAAGATTCAGAAAACTCATTTTTATGCGCGCAGAGTGACTCTCGATGACGTGTTTAAAGCGTTTTGTCAAAATAATTGTCTTCCAATGGGCGGTAAATCTCCTCAAAAATTCGGGCAAAAGCATTTGCTACGCTGTCGGAATCGTTGTGGGTTGTACCACTGGCGCCGCAAATTTCTGGATATATTCTAGAAGGTTAAATTCCCCTTTTTTTTGAAAAACCCCAAAATAAACATATGTCCATAACCGCTGCTTCATCCAGATCTCGGTAAAAAGATTTTTAGATATTTCTCATTCCAAGTTTTGGGCATTTCGAAAGTTGCGTTTTGCACGTTTGTAATCACTGTATGATTGAAAGCCCATACCACTGGGCCTGCTCTCGGAAACCCATATGTGGCGCAGTGACATTTTTACCGCGTGGGAAACTCCTTTACGTTTTTAGTCCAGCCAGGTTTTTGGGGAAGGATTCATTTGCGATTTCTGGATGAAAGAGTTGGCACACGTAGTTAGGATGCCTACAATTGTTTTCAATGTTTTCTTTTTTTTATGTATTTGGTTATGAAGTATCTTGTGCAGCTCCTGTTCAATATGTTGTTTATAGTTATTGATAGCCTGAGGACGAGCCTTGCGCCATGCTGCGAGTTTGCAATGAGAATTTTCCAGGTAATGCAGTTTTGCTTTTAGACTGAAGCAAACAAAAACTGGTAAATGATCAGATGGAATTGAAATTGCCCCTGCCAGAGGTATTCTGTACTCCTGCAGTTTTATAATTTGCAGAACGCCGAAAAATTAAAAGTTCCGAAAAAAGTAGGGGTGGAACTTAGCAACACACAGAGCTCTTCGGGTTGCGTGTACCTCTCATAATAACCTTCGGAGTTAAAGAAATTTTACCAACTTGCTTTTTTCAGAATGTGACTTATTTGAATTTCATTCAAATGTTATACTTCTAAAAACGAGTTACTTTGTGGCATACCCAATGCTATTTTTTTTTCTCAAAGACAACTAATATATGCCCTTTCGAATAACGTTATGCAGAGCGAAATATGAAATGAGTGACAAGGCAGTTTCCCGGGGAGAAATGATTGATCTGATGCGTTTCCCTTTGGAAGGTGCGAGTGATCAGATTTGGTTGTGAGTAAGGTAACAAATATTCATTAAATACATTACTGACACTTCATTTCTTTGAGTTTTTGCTTGGCTGAATACAAAACCAGACTCTAAATGATTGACAACCACAATAAAAAAAAACTTTTTAAAATCCTTTTGATTTAATGGTCTCTACATCGAAATTATTAATTTGAATGGTTGCTCAACTTAGCCCCAAAAAAGGAAACTGATTTACAGGATAGAAAACATGCTAGTTCAGAAAATTTGTGTCCCCACTCTTCGGGAAAAAAAAAAGACCATGAGCAGTTCTGTGGGTGGGGGGCGGATCCCCCCTGACTGAATTTGTAGAATCATTAAATATATACATGTATATTGAAAAAAAAAAAAAGTATGCCAATATGGAAAAAAAGAACACGTCATAACTTTTCCATTTCACATGCTGAAGAATATCATTTAGTAAAAATGTATTTATAATGTATTTAAAATTAGAAAACGGATCAATCGGAAATCCACTCGGGACATCTCACATGCCAACATGCTTACATCCCCAACATTACCCTTACTATAGAAAATGTCCATTGAAAAATGGTTGGCCCCCCACTTTTGACCCAAGTATATTTATAGCAAGGAATTATGGGGAAAAAAATTTGGGAAATGAAAAGGGAAAGTGGCCTTGAAAAAAGTTCGCCCCCCCCCCCTGAAAAAGGGTTTTCGAGTTTGTGCAATTTTAATTTTTTGGTTTTTTTTTTGCTTGTCAACTTCTTTTTGGGTAACTAAAAAAATTTTTAGGGTTTGGGCCCCCCCCCCTTTCAAAAACGATGCTACGTGCCTGCTTTCATGTAATAAGAAAAACGCCCCAAAAGGGTGTTTTTTTAAGTTATTAACTCTCCACAGCCCCTGTGCTAGAAAAAAAACGACAGTTTATACAATGAAAATTCTAAAAAATTTAAAAACAAACGGGGCGGGGGGCACGTTGAGAGGGATGAGAGAGGCCCTCGGAATTTTGGTAAAAATTACATTGCAAAAGCTCAAAATTATCGCCCGGAAAAGAAAGCGTTACACAGAAAAATTAAAAAATTTTCTACCTTGAACTTTGCCCTTTTTACCTCAAAATCAATAGGGGTCTTCAGGGGCAACAGGGAGTTGTTATGTAAAATTTCATTGCAAAAGGTCAAAAGGTTCTCAGATATCACACAAAAAAAAAGATTTATATCAAATATAATTTATGAGCCTATGACCTTGACCTTAAACCTTTTGTCAACAGAATCTTTAGGGCTCTTCTTTAGACCAGAGGGAGTCACTATGCCAAATTTCATTTCTTAAGCTAAAAGGGTTCTCGAGATATCGTGGGGAAAATAAAGCGTTACAGACAGACAGAAAGACGGACGAAAGGACAGACCCAAATTAATATCCCCCACTTTCAGTGAACGGGAACAAATATACATATATTTATAAATAAAGGTATGCATCCGTATTTATCAATTATTTATTTTTATTTCCAATTAAGATATATATATTAATGAAAATCATTCCCAATAGCCCCCCTTGAGTAAAATAATATATTATTAGGTATATGCAGTATTATTTATTGAATTAATTAATGGGTAAAAATAGATTAATATAAGGACAGGTAATACAAACCATTAACTTTTTTTAAGGAAACTAAATCGTGTTACATTTTTAAAAAAAGAATAATTCTTTGATTTTTTTCTCTTTGTAATTGGAGAATGCAATACCTACCACTACCATCCTAAACTACTGTAATCATGGTAATATTATTTTAACTTTATTTATTTACGCTTCTTATTCAAACAATTTTTCTTAAGGTATACGAAGTGAATTGATAATACATTTTCTTGCATAAAAAATGAAAGAAAATTTTAGTTGATCCTTCAATAAAATTACAAATGGAAAAATCACACTCAATAAAGGTTTACATATGAGAACAAATTTCGGAATACGTGAAGTTGGTGCTAAAATTGTAATATAAACATTTTATTCAGAAATATACAAAGCTAGATAAATTTTATGTGGAAAAGCGAAATGTTAAAAAAAATCAGAAAAAACCTACATAGGCTGATTCATAGCGTTTTGCTTTTCCTCTGTGTTTATTCACTTGGGGATGGAATGACCCGCTTTTCAGTATATTCTAGTTTAGAATAGGTTTTCAAATTATGACAAACTTTGCAAAACAAAATACAAAATGAAGTGCTTGGAATCTAATTTCATGGTCTTTTAAATTCATCTGATTATACGTACTCAACAATCAACAATCGTAACAGTACGTGTAACCGACTCAGACGAGTACATTGTTGATTTAACCCAATTCGGCCATTTTTCAGCCTTATTTCGGAAGCAATTAAAGTGCTGAGAACGCTATTATCTGTTTTATTAAAGCTGTAATCTTTAATTTATAGAGGGGGTTGTACATGTACCTCGAGCTCCTAAAAGAGGTCATGCTATTGTTATGCTATTATTCATATTTCATTGTATAATGAAGGATCAATAGTCGTTCTGACTACTATACAACTTATTCAGAGGCCTCTAACAACCAGAAACTAGTCTACGGACATCGAAACTAACCTTAACATGGTTACATGTAATTCTTAGTCATACGATTAATAAAGAACGAATGATTAATTAAGAACAATTACTGTCGACAATTAGTATACAGCCCTTTTTTCACTTCTCAGGTTTCAATGGGAGATACGCACCCACACCCACTTCCTCACCCCTTAAACAACCCCTACACACCCTCACATAAATATATACAAAGACAGATCCAAGGCAGGCGCATAAGGCATGCGCCAACTCCCCTGCCCTTTCCCCCGTTTGAATTTATTGTTTATAATATATATATATATATCCATTATCCTACAATCAAGGGGAAAAATCTGTTATTTGTAAAAAATTGCCAGATTCCGGGGGCAAAGTCCTCAAAACCACTAAGGCCTTGCCCTAGGACCCACTGGGGGCTTCAGTGAGGCTCCCCTGACCCCTCCCTTCTACTGCGTCCTCCCATTACGAAATTCCTGGATCCAGCCACCGATTATATTTTATATATACATGTATGTCAAACGTTTGTAAAATGAAGAGTTTGTTATCTAGACACATGGAAAAGTCTCTAATTCTTGAAAACTCCCAACAAGGCCAATACATGTATATGCTCCTAATTGGCCATATAGATAAGAATCACTCCGGCATGTAGACTGGAATTGATGCTTTTTATATCTGTTGACATCGGTTTTGATCACCATGTAGTGTTTAATATATTCGTCATTATTTTGATCTTTCCACAACAGGCTTTTGATTTATTTGTGGGATGCAGCTTCAGGCTTTTTATGTTATTTATTGTTTTTTTTTTTTATGATTGATTCAATGAACGTATTTTAATGTTATTTCACGATCAAGAAAATGGAATCAGGAGTTAACTTTCCTCTAATGCTATTTTTACTTTTTTAGGAGTGATATAGGGCCAACAATCTTTTTCTAACAAAACTTTAAAGATATGTACTTACAAAGCTATGGGCAACATAGCCTGATATACAAATATTTGATGAATCAGATCGATAATAGCAAACTGTACGTGGGATCATACGTCATTCTATGCTGGAATGATTTCAATTAACGAAAGAAAAAAATATAAATACTCTCTTAATCAATAACTTGGCACTTGGATTTAAATCCACATTTTCACATTAGATTTAAAGGAGGTGATATAAGGGGTTCTTTTTTGGATGTGTTACTTAAATATATGCGATAGAGGATAACTAACAATGACATTGTATGATAAATGTGATGACAAACTTTCCCGTCGTCAACTTCCCTAATTGATATTAGTAGCAATATTAATATATTCCGCTATCTTTTGCACATGTAACCTAATTAAAATTAGATCTTTAAGTCCACTCCAGTTTGATCGCTACACAAAGTGAAAAAGCGGATCAAAGATCTGATTTCAATTAGATTGCTACACATGGTATCTCTGCTAACTTATTCGCTTCATAAGAGCATGTTCAAAGTGCGATCAATATTAAAACTTTCATACGCTACCAATAAAAAAGATATTGTAATTTGGATATCAACGGTCAGCAACATTTCGTTAATTCTATTCTGATTATAATTTAATATAATAATATGTAATTTTACCTGATTTAAGTAAATATTCCGATCACACGGTCGCATTTTGACTGAATCGTTTCCTATCAAATGTTAGACCTTGTTTTATACAATATTTATCTACGCAATTGTCCACATACTTTACCAATGCATACGGCTTACAGCATGTGTGACCTGTCAACAGGGGGTGTTTATTTCTTTAAGGTAACTAATCCCTTCTCAGGAATTTCCGGGGAGTCCTTGCTTTTGCTGAATTTCCAAAATTACATGTATATTGTTTGTATGAAATATTATGAGACCGATCTCTGTTTGTTTCTTTTTCCTTAGCGATTAAATCCCCCCTTTATTGTAGGTTGCTCAATTTACGCCCCCTAAAATGGAGAGAAAAAGTATACATATATTTATGAACAAATGTACATGTATTCACATTATCATGTAAAAAATAAATCCAATTAAAATATACATATATTAATGAAAATTATTCCAAATAGCCGCCCAGAGTTAAATTATATGTATGTGCAGTATTATTACGTAATTAAGTAAGGAGTAAAAATTGATTCATATAAGGACAGTTGGTCCAAACCATTGTTTCTGAAGAGGAAAATTAAAATTATGTAACAGTTTTGAAAAATTAAATAACGCCTTAGATTTTTTCTTCTTAAACTTGGAAAATGAAAGACCTATCACATTTCACCCAAGGCTCACAACTAGTGATCATGGTTATATTATTAATTTTTTTTATTTACCCTCTTTTTTCTTCAAAAATTGTCCTTAGGAATACAAAATGAATTGATAATATAGTAATTCAATTACCTGTTGTATTTTCTTGAATGAAAAATGACATTTAGAAAATATTAGTTGATGCTTCAATAAGATTACATATAGGACAAATCACACTCAGTGAAGGTTTACAGATGAAAATAAATTTCAGAAAATAAAAGGTTGGTGTTTAAAATTTTATGAGGAAAAGCGAAGTCTGAAATCTGATAAAAAAATTACATAGGCCAACTTTAACCGTTTTACTTTCCCTTATGCACTTGGTGAGGGGATGCCCCACTTTTCGGTATAGTCTTGCTTAGAATCGGTTTTCAAATTTTGGCAAAATTGCAAAACCAAATACAAAATGAAGTGCTTGGAATCTTATTTCATGGACTATTAAGTTTATCTTAAATTACACTTACTCAACAATCAACAATCGTACATGTAACAGTACGTGTAACCGACTTCAGACGAGTAAATTGTTGATTTACCCCGAGTAGGCCATATATTTCAGCCACATTTTGGAAGGAATTCAAGTGCTGAGAGCGCTATTTTCTTATTTATTTAAGCTGTAATCTTGAATTTCTAGGGGGTTGTCCACGTACCCCTAGCTACACAAAAGATCATTTATATTTCTTGTATAATGAGGGATCAATGCTCGTTCTGACTAGTTATTCAGAGACAACTTCATTCAATTTCAGAGGGCTCTAACAACCAGAAACTAGTCCGCGTACGTCGGAACCATCATTAACATGGTTAATTAGTCATACGATTAATTAAGTACACATGATTAATTAAGAACAGTTCCTGTTGACAATTTATTAAGTACACCCCATCTTGGCATCCATTTTGTACACCAATTTGGGAGATACTTTCGAAACAAGTTTCATTGCACTCCACAAGGCGTAACTTAATGAATCCTATATAAGCCCCTGAAGAATTAAATTGAAGAAATGCGCTGTTATATTCCAATATGCTTAAGTTCTTTTCATTTAAGTTATGTTTTACTAAAACGAAACCGTTTTCATATCAGAAAACATAAAGAAATATTTGTTGCATAATTATTTTATTTGAAATGATTAGAGCCTAAAAAATCAAAGAAATTTAATACATTAAAAGGTCTTAAAATTGGTTCTGTTTGTAATCATGTCCGCCTTATTAAAGACAGGTTTACTTTCATTTTTAAATTGAATTTCGAAATAGTGTCTTTTAAACATGAAATTGATATATAGTTCTTATACTCTGTGAAAATGAGATTAACGACCCTAAATGAACATTATAGTAAAAATTCTTTTATATTTGAGTCAGTGAGATATTGAAATAGAATTTTACCTAGACGTAGTTATCTTCCCTTATTCAGAGTATGGATCATTAAACTTAGTGCAATTCGTTTAAATTTATACAATCTAAGTATGATGGATATTGCTTAAAGTATGTATTTCGTATTCAAAGTATACAATTTCTGTTTCATTTGTTGATACTTTGAAGCCTATTATATATCACTGAACACCCTATACTAATTACTTTCAGGGTATTCAAAATAATTAGAATATTGATAATAGACTGATAATAAAAATATATGTCAAGCGATTTCATGTTAAACATTTGGAACGATTCAAGAGTATATCATCTTTATCAATGAGTCTCTAGAACTCTGGTGATTTAAAAAAAAACTGATTTCAAAGGATAGAATTCTATATCGTGTCCTTAAAAAAAGAGTTGTATTTGAGAGCAGCTTACACTGAGTTTCAAATTATCGACCAAAATGCACTCTTCTTTGCAGGTGAAAAAAAATCCATTGCAATATGGAATGCCATTCACAAGAATTTAAATAGGTGAAAAAATATAAGATTGAATGTGCACAGATATTTACAATGTTACAAAGCTTCAAACTGTGTGAAGTTTAGATTTTAACAACTTAAGTAAAAACGAACGGTTTGTCCTTGATAATAGTTGATTCCTCAACGTTTTTCAAAAAAAATTTTATTTGTTTTCGAATATAACTAAATACTATATAGAATTTTACATGATTTCTGTTTTACGTTAAATATGATTGTGGATATGAATTAAACAAGAAGAAAATATCATGTGTATTATTTTTTCTTGTTGTTTGCGAGTTTTAAACTTATTTAAAAAAAACTTACCAAAACTTGCCAAAAGTACATTTGTATATGTTTACGGCTTTTTTGAAACTATGTAAAAATAATAAAAATGAAATTAAGATACTTCTGTTGTATTTGTTAAAGCGGCAATACGGCTGCAAATTGGGTGCTTTTTCATTCAAATTTACCCAATATATCATTCAGGAATAAGTTAAAAAGATGAAGTA
>NW_026918809.1:0-14801 GCF_032062105.1 Saccostrea cuccullata | reverse complement strand
AATACCCACATGGCACCATCAAGCCTGACAAATTTCACGACTGTAAAAAAAAATAACTCTCCTTTGGATAGGTGGTATAAATTTCAGTAAATTTAATATCTTATTAGAATCTCCAATTAATGGAAATATTATAATTAAAACATCTCAAAAATGTTTCCCGAAACAGGACTTTACAGTATCAAAACCTCATATAATTTTTAGCCTTTGAAAAAAAAATGATTTAAAAGTTGTACAATTTTCAATTTTGCACTAAATTATGTGTCCTGGTAGAAAAAACAACAAAATTTTTTTTTTATTGAGAGAAGCACTTATTTTAGGAAAAAAAATTCAATTTTGGGGAAAAAAAATTTAATCAATTTTTTTGTGTGAAATTAATCCTTAAGTTGTATTAATAAGTGACATCAAATATTATTTATAAATATAAAAAAAGATCATTTCATTATCATTTAATTTCACGACAAAAGGTCGCGAATTTAGAGCTTTGAAAATTGCCGTCACGCGCTAAATCCCCCATGGGAATTTTCAAAAGTTGGCATGTATGGTGTCGACCGAAGGACCGATATCCACGTCCTAAACACTCCACCCGCGACGTTTAGATCAACTCCTTACTTGGTGACTCTAAAGCAGATAGACGCTCTTTCCACAGCGCTACGCGGGCACATTCTGCACAGGTCACACGATTTTTAGGAAGGAATATAATATTCTGGTGCATTCAAATAAGGGTTAGAGTATTCTTATAACTTTGAATACGGTCCTTCAAAACAGAGAACCCTAGAGAACTCTAGAGAACCCAAGAGAACTTAAGGTTTATATGGTGAATTTGGATACATGTTATGTATAATTTGGTTGATTGTTACTAAATAAGTCATATTCTATACATAAAATCAATTAAAAAGTTATTTTATCGAAGTTTTCACCAGAAAAACGTAACAAAATAGATTAGATGGTGAAATATTTTATGGCATCACGATCCCGATTGAATTTCAAAATATTGTTTATCGAAATAATGGAAATTCTACAATTATGTTACAAATGTTTTTCACATTTTTTTTTAATAAATTTTAACGATGTGTTTAATTTTTAACCATATGCTATGATCTAAAACATATTGATTAATTTCTTTCTAGTTTTATCAAAAGATATATATTATACATATTGATTAATTTCTTTCTAGTTTTATCAAAAGATCTATATTATGGAGTCTTAAGAGACTAAAGTAATCTGTAAAATTAAGCTAAAAACTTAAAAATATATTTATTTTTGTTGAAAATTTGATTTTGTTTTAGCATGATTAATAAGTTATTTAAAATATAAATATTTCATATACAGACAATAAATAACTTAAAATCATTAGGGTTCTCTGTTTAGTAGTACCCCTTTGAATATGCTTCAAACTGATTTTAATTTTATGCTCTACGGGTCGAACATCAGAGGAGACTCTACAATAGTAAGGTCTATCGTCTGCCTGCTATTTCCTGTATACGAAATATTTTACTTTTCCTAACTTAACGACCTAGTCGCCTGAGTGACGCAGTTATTAGAGCGTTTAATGTTTTCCAAACCCTTGAATGCGATTGATTCGCCCGTGTAGCACAGTGGTTAGAGCGTCGCTGCAGAGTCGCAGAAGTAAGGAACCAATACTTACGTCGCGTTTATGAATCCCTCTGTAGGACGTGGAGACCGGTCTCTCTGATGAGACCGTAAAAACCAAGGTCTTGCACGAAAAGGATCCCTCCCTGCTCAATAGCTAAGAGTGCCGAGCATTGAACAAAAAGGTTAGCTGTCCACCGGCAAGTGGTGGTGTCTTCATATGAGTGAAAAATTTTCGAGAAGGAACCTAATCAACATACAAGCAATCAATTTCTACGGTTGGTATTTTACGTTCCAGGAAAAGGTCAGAACCGTCACCATTTCGAAAACTTGACAATAGCGTAATGTCAAGTTTTCGTCTACAAACAGTTTTAATGCCGGTACTTGCGAACCGAACTAAATGTCTGAATCTTAATTGCTTAATACTCTTAGTCCCCACCAATATTGATGTAAAGAAAACACACTTGACATACATGAAGTAGACTTGTATTTTAAACTAACGATTAATTAGTACTATAATCTCCATCAAATATTGTCGTACTATATATTTTACTCACGAACAATTAGAACAATATTGATAAGTAATGAAAGTATTGTATTGTTCACAACTAGTGAGTTTGATATTTAATTCGGTTTGCAATTAGTATCTTAAATCAATCCAAGAATGCAAAGGGGGATACGTGATTTTCATGAAAAGCTGATATGGAAGAAATGAGATAATTAATAATAATGATGTGACAGTCGACACAAATGAGATCGATGGAGAAGAAACATTGTTAGGTCACTAAGGTCATCAACTCTTAATTCAAACAGGTTACCCAAGGGAAAATCAAAGTACTCAGAAGTACAGAGAGCTGGGCTCCTTTACAGAGAAGAATGGATTTCTTACATGAATCACGTTTATATTCTGATGAAAAAAATATTTTAAAACTATAAATATAAATGATAAGACACTGACAGTGATTTTTCATTTCAATCCTAATACCGTGGTCCGATTTTATCAGATTTAATCTGTTACCGCAGCTGAATGTAAACAAACAGGCCAGTCTGGTTCCCTCTCCTGCTTTACCTCATCTGTCTAGAGAAGTACGGTAACACTGATTATCAAACATCCTTACGCTAATGAACTATGTTCCTTGACTTATGAAGTTTTCCAAGTCATTACTAATAATGTTTATTTTATATAGATAAAACTTCGTTTTATTTTCGTTGCTTTATTTAGCGTTTGTATTATCTCTGACTCAAAAGCGGTTGAGAGTAAGAACTATATTTTTGCACGTAACTTCAAAATGGCGACTATAGGGTTAACATCCTGCCTTGAACAGGATCAAAAAGAAAGAAATTATGAGATGAAAGGATTTTCGTACTTAAAGGGACAAAGAATTATTTAAAACAGATAAATGAAATGCAAAAAAAAAAACAATATCAACCTAGAAATACTTGTTCAAAGAGCTGTGAAAATCGGTCATTGTATCAAGATGCAGTAGATTTCCGCCGAGTTTATTTTTATGTCGCGGGTTCGAATCCCACTGTGCGGCGTGGAGACCGGTCCCTCGGACAGCGGTCCCGTGCCACAGTAGATGCTGGCACGAAAAAGATCCCTTCCTGCTAAATTGCCCTGAGCGTTGAACAGGGGAAAAAATCGTAGCTTTCAACCGGCAAGTGGTGAGGTCTCTTCATGAGTGTAATATTTTCAACAGGGACGGTAAACAACACACAAGTGCCAATCTATCCACTGCTCCACGCGGGCGAATCACGGGTGTATATCGAACACCAGGTTGATACGCTGTGTGACTAAAATCGTCTTTTTATGCCGACTTTCCCGTATCAAATTAAATAGGTCAAGGTGGAATTTAAACCATTCTCATTCAATAAATCCAAAATTTTCAGGCAGAAAAAAGTGAAACAAGACTTCAATTGCACTAGTTGTCGGTTGAAAAATCAATATGCTGACGCTCATGCTCCCAAGAGAACCCGAGGCTGGAAACTGTCTGACAACTACTTCCAAGGAAGATCTGATATGCTGTGTGCGCATGGTCACTGTCGTAATTAGTTGAACCTGGCAGTAACCAACAAGCCTTTTCCAGTCGTGGTAGCTGATAAAGCGTCAGCAACACCGAGTAATGCTAGCTGTTGTGATAATCCTTTGTATGACTTCCTCACAAATCTCATTCAGCTATGCAAAGTCAGCGTCACTCCTCTTAAATAACCATATATAAGTTCACTAAATTAAATTTTCCTCCGTTCGTGATACCGTCCGTCCTCCGTCCATTGTCGTCATGTCACAGTAAACCTTGACAGGAAGGGAGCTGGTTCCATAGGGGTAAATGTCATATACTCCTGACTGGTCTGACCATCTGCACGAAGGTTCTAACAATTTGAAGGAATATTTGAAAAGAAAATTATATTTAAATATTATATGAAAGCGTTTGATATAGTTTGATTTAAAAAATACATTACGTTAAATATTAACAAATAAAATTTCGATGGATATTCATTTTGTACTTTTTTAAAGCTGTGCGAAAGGAACACAAAAGTTCTTTTATTTGTTTACCTTGAAATTGAAATTTGCTAGAATACAAACATTAGCATCACGCTTGCAACTAGCTGTCATGCGTCCGTCTTTTGTTGTTGAACCGTATTTCCCCTCTATACAAGTCATACTGACCTCCAATTTCGCCATTCTCCTCAAGGTAACAATTCAATAATCGATTTTTCTTCCCACCTCGTAGGCTTTTCTTGCATCCTGTTGATGTTGTTCATAATACTATTCAAGTTGGGGTTTAGAATACCAATGTCCTCTTTAGACATGGGCTCTAGAAATGGATAGAGATCCTAATAACATCTGATGGGACTCAGGCATGGTTGGTAAAGCATTACTCAGTTCTGCAATTTTCCTCGGCTAGGAATCGTCTGTCCTCTATCCATTGTCGTCATATTGCAGAAAACACTTACTGGAAGGGAGTTGGTTCCATAGGGGTAAATGTCGTAGACTCCTGTATTAGTTTGACCCATAGGGGTAAATTTCGTAGCCTCCTGTATAAGTCTGACCCGTAGGGAAGGATATGGAGATAACGAACAGTATTCAATATCAAAGTCCATAAAACAATACAAAATAGGAGCAGAGCAAACACGGACTTCCGAAACATGAGCCTGAGAGGTGGGATTAGACGCCATGGAGGAGTAAGCATCTCCTGCTGTCAGGTCACACCCGCCGTGTGCTTCTTGTAATGATCAAATAATAACGGAAAAAAAATGTTGTCAATTTAGAGTAAAAAATGTGATGAAAAAAAACCTGATTGAATGTTATTGACAAGGCATTTTTAAGAAAGAGGCATGTCTCTAGAATAAAACCTGAAAAGATTTTTGTGTACCTTTTCTTGTTTTCCTGTATTCGATAAAAGTTTCCAGGCACCCACAGGTTCTTTTTCATTGTAAACAAGAACTGGTATGTTGAAAAATTTTGATGGCTTTATGTTCTCTATAATTTTGAACTATGATAATGTGTAGTTGTACAAGTAAACGTTTCATGATAATCTTTGATTTTTTGGGAAAATGAATTTTTTCTCCCCTCAGAAATTCAGCATACTATTATAAATGGATACTTGGATCTTGTTATGGATAACAAAATGAAAATTCCAACTAATTTTGATATTATAGGTATAATATTTAAAGAAACAACAGTAAATTTTAATAATTAAATAAACAAATTGGATAATTATAGGGGTCTACAAAGCAGCCTGAAAGCGTTGCGGACACTACATAAAGAAAATGTATTAAAGAAACTGTTTCAACAATAAACATATGTACAGAACTCCATGGCTAATAAGTCGCTGACGATCTAATGAAGTTTTCAAGTCACGTAAAACTCTCTGTCATTTGTGCTGTCCTCAGCAAGGCTTGGATTCAAGTTATCAGTTATAGACTGTTTGGATTCCATGATGTATCAGGATTATCTTGCCATTTGAATGTGTTATTCTAATGCTGTACCATATACGATGGATGCAACTCTTCATTATCTACGATGGCTGGTATAGAACATGGTATGAGAATTTTTAGGTCACCTGAGTAAACTCAGGTGACCTATTGCTATCTGTTTTCGTCCGTCGTCGTGCGTCCTGCGTTGTGCGTTGTCCGTTAACATTGGAACATTTTCAGCTTCTTCTTTGCAACCACTGAACCATTTTCAACCAAATTTGGCACAAAGCATCTATGGGTGAAGGGGAACAAAAATTGTGAATTTCATGATCCCTGCCCGCCTGGGGCCTGGGGGGTGGGGCCAAAACCACTAAAATTAATGCAATCTTTAAAAATCTTCTTCTTGACTCCTGAACATCAAGCAGTCAAACTGTTTGCATGATTGTAACCAGCAATGAGTCCTCTACCAAAATTGTGAAATTCATGGCCCTGGGGTCAGGGGTTCTTGTGCTAGGGCGGGGCTAAATAAGTAGGTAGTGAAAATGCATTATTTCTTTAAAAATCTTCTTCTCTGCTCCTGGGTATTAAATAAACCAACTAGGTACATAGTTGTGATGAGCAAGAGTGCCTCTACCACAATTGTGAATTTTATGGCCCCAGGGTCAGGGGTTCTGGTGTTAGCACTACTGTAACTAAAAAGCACTGAGAATCCAACAAAACCCTGAGGAAGTACTGAGTGGTACTGAGAAAACCCTGAGTTGTACTGAGCCCGATACTGAGTAACTGAGGAAGTCCTGAGTAGCACTGAGGTTTTTACTGTGTACACTGAGGACATACTGAGAGGTACTGAGGTTGACTCTGTTGGTTCTGTGGAGGTACTGAGGGATACTGAGGTGGTTCTGAGGCTCTGAGCTGATACTGAGTAGCCCTGAGTTTTAATACTGTTGCTAATGAGGTAATCCTGAGTGACACTGAGGCTATTTTTCTCAAAAATTATTATTTTATCATGAGACTTATTGTAATCTAATGTTCAAATTTCTTTATTTTTAAACTTTCGGAAAATCAAAATGAGTAGGTACA
Source organism: Saccostrea cuccullata (assembly GCF_032062105.1). NCBI lineage: Eukaryota > Metazoa > Mollusca > Bivalvia > Ostreida > Ostreidae > Saccostrea > Saccostrea cuccullata. Next base: position 8,213 of record NW_026918809.1, on the reverse strand, counting down.
AGTATCGTCAACAATAAAACGGAAATTGTGCTTCTTGTTCATTTAATTAATTAAATTCTTTGCCGAATTTCTTTTGAACTTTTACAAGGATATATAATTAAGTCTTCTAAACAATTTTTTTATGAATTATATCTTATTTATTTATTCATTTATTTATTTATTTTTTATATCAACCAATTAGTTAAATATTAATTATTTAGTAAATTTAGTTTTTTCAAAATTCATCCAACCAATGTTAAACATCATGATAAATAGTAGTTCCTGCCTAATAATTCTTGATCCACATCTGAAAATTTGATAAGTTACATTTCTGCTGTGCTAATACAAAATCTTTAATGTCGTAAAGGTAATGGTAATGCTTTTGACATATTCTACTGCATGGCACATATAAAAATTATGATGAGCAGGTCGCAATCACAATGACAGAAAAAAGTTTCAACTTGGAAGTTGTTCGTTCCTGGTGATCAAAATTATGAAAATAAATCAAAACAATTGTCTAAATATTGATATTAAATGAATAAAGAAATAATCCAAACAAAGACATTTTTTCAATGGTATTTAATTAATTCAAACAGAGATAGAGAAGAAATATGGTGATGTGTCCCAGATTAAATTTACAACTTGTTAATTAGAAAAAAAAATTTACTGTCAAATAAAATAATATTGATTGATTGATTGTATATTGTTTAACGTCCCTCTTGAGAATTTTTCACTCGTATGGAGACGCCACCACTTGCCGGTGGAGGGCTACAAATTTTGTCCTATGCTCGGCACTCAGGGCCTTTGAGCAGTGAGGGATCTTTTTCGTGCCAGAACCTACTGCGACACGGGGCCTCGGTTTATACGGTCTCATCCGAAGGACCGGTCTCCACGTCCCGCAGTGGGATTCGAACCCGCGACGTAAGGATTGACTCCTTACTTCCCGACTCTAGAGCAGACGCTCTAACCACTACGCCACGCGGGCGACTAAAATAATATTGAAAAGATGTATTTTGACTGACTTTACCATTCATTGTGTATTTTTAATGCTATCAATAGCATCAATATTTATGCTGTTGCTGCGGCATCTTAAAAAGAAAATATTTAGAATTTCAAAATCATATCTTGTTTTTCATTGTTGTCATCTTCTAAATTTTGTATTTACTCCCACTCAGTATAAATTTAATATGTAGAATATGACACTTAATTTACCAGGTCAGTAAAAACGTGTACTGTCACTTTGTAAATTTTGTATTCATTGTCACTCAGTTAATTCTTAATTTTACAACTTATAAATTATGAAAATAATTTGAAAATAAACATGGGGATAACTGAAAGTTTTGTTACATGTGCTTGCATAATAAAATGAACATCGACAGCAGAAAATAATATTTAAGTTATAGTATATTTTTCCAGGTTTTATTTTGAATAAGTTCGCAATTTATTTAGCACACACGCACATGATTTAAAAATTCTGCTAAGATTGAATGCTCAAAAATTTAAAGAGTAAAGTAATTAGAATCTTTAGGAGATCTCTATGTAAAACACATGGTGTAAACATGTAGTTATAATGATATCAAATGAATTGGAATAATACTGTCGTCGATTTTTTGGTTGTCTGTCTATGAGACTTATAGCAAGACTATACTCTGCGCTTGATTTATATGTACCGGGAATTTATCATTGTCATAGTTGCTCATACATGTTTTCTTCAAGAAATCAAATACAGAAAATGAAAATAGACTTTAACTCCACTGAATAAAATCCATGTTTTATTTTACTGGTTCTAATTCGCTACAGTATTTATTTGCTGTAATCAAGTCCTACTGCCGATCGGTTAGAGTGCAGCCTGAGCAGGATAATAATTTTCATGAATAATTCAGTTAATGTAGACGTCCCTCCTATTGATACCCGTTTACAGTAAAATGAAGTATGTTTAACTCAAAATGTTTCTTTTATCTTCTTTTCATTTTGAAAAATAACTAATACCATCAGATTAAAAACCTCAAGCCATACTATGAACTCCATATAAAAATATAGCTTAATCGGAAACAGTTGTTTAGTGTATAATTGTGAACAATAAAACGTTTTTTTTTTATTTATTAAAAGATGTTTTTTATTTAACACTGCAGCGTATTCGTGAATATGGATATTGTACACAAATGGAAGCGCTTTGAAGTACTACACTGGTGCTGACAAACGGAAGCTCTGTGAAGTACTACACACACGGAAGCTCTGTGAACTACACAATGCGGTAGCGAGAAACAAGAACAATAGGTGTCACTTCTGTATATATACAGACGGGCACCTGCCGGATATCACTAGCAGTCAGTTACGCAATGTTGACCGACAGCTAGACTCAGAACGCACCTTCAGAACAGCCTGACCACTCTTTTTTTCATTCTTTCTCATTTTTTCATTAAAGAAATTCATTGAAAAACACAGAAAGATTTAGATTAAATTAGCGATGCATTCATAAATATTTTCTAAGTAGTCCAACTGGTTTCAAGATTATATTTATATTTTTAAAGACTACATGAAGTTTTATCTCTTCTAATCCGATCAGTTTTAAACAAATAAATTATCTAAATATACTAGTACAGTTTCCCTAATTAATAAGAAATTTTATATAAGAGAAAGACATTATTATCTCCCAGAATCTCCTTCAAAAAGGAATAATCAGAAATATATCAGAAAGAAAGAAAAACAGTAGATTACAAAAGCATTTTGATGAAAATTGCGAATATTTTATGTTTTACTTTGCTTTCCACAAAGCAAGAAACAAGTTTTCTTTATCTTAGACAGATTATATGTAAAATTCATTGTTTTATGATCTGATCTGCAATAATTTCTTTTGTTAATATGACAGCTGCAATCTTTCCGTTTTCTTTACAAAGTTTTCTAATTATCCTATCATTGCAATAGTCGTAATAATTAACATCGTAATCAATTTGTTGAATGTATCGGTTTCTCTTCACCGTCCTTTATATATATAGGATGTTTTTAAAACTTTTGCGAAATTTAAAATTTATTTTCTCTCAATTCAGGAAGAGCGTGATTCACTGTTGTAAACGACCGGATGTCGCCGTAAATTTCAGACATCGGGAAATAGCATCAAATTTCTTTATTTTCAGCGATGGTTTTGTTTAGAATCTTTAAAGCATATATTATTTTGTCACAAGTACTAGTATTCGTTCTTGAACTAGTATGTAATATAAGTAATATGGACAGTTTAGGACCCACTAAAAATATAAAATATGTAGTATACAAATGGCAAAACAATTAGAAAACAAAAATTGCATAGTGGTTTCATGAGTCCTACATGTATTTTATAACCATCTGAGATTAATGGCAGATTTTGCAAAAGATATTGGAAAAGAAATAGGCATGTCACTATAAGAAAAAAAAATATGACCTGGTTATTGGGAAGCGAAAATTGCTGCTTTATAAATATTTATTTATCGATTTATTTGATAAGACTGATTTCGAAAATAAATGAATTTTAGTAAGTGGTAAATCCAGTGTAAATTAAGTTTTATAACAATATTCTTTGTAATTAATTGTTATAACTGAGAGGATGCATGTTCTAAGTTTTATGAACTTGTGCCCGATTCTTTTGTTGTTACATCCAAGCAATAAAATATTTTCGAACCAAGCGGTAATTTGAAATAAAAATATCCCCGTACATCTGACATTTCAGTTAGAAAGTACAGGAGCACCTAATCCCATGCTTGCAGACAATCAGGTGTTTAACATGTAAAAGCCAACGATTCATATGACCTTGACATGCTGTAATTCATACTGATGAGAAAAGTAAAACAAAATGTACATGTACGTAAAACATAAATACATTCTTTCATTTCTGACAGTACCCTATCATTTCACTGGCCTTATCAACAGGTATAAATTAGTTCTAAAAACCACAGCTGTTATATTTTATTTCCGCATCACTCTCGATTTATAAATTGAGCAGAGTAATGTACAGAGTAAAAGATGGAAAATATTTAAGTACATCAATTTGACACCTCGCAAATAATTTTTTAAAAGAGTAACAGATGAATTGAAGTGTAAAGAATCGCACGTATGCATTTACAAATAAGTTGTATATCCTATTTTTTTTTTATAATATCACATAAAACAGATCAAAATTACTACCGGTATTATACAATGAACTGGAAAGGGTGAGGGGGGGGGGGGGGGGGGGGCTGCATGATTGACGCGGGTCTAGTCGCACAAAGTGTATATCATGCGCTGCCTATTAAAACTTTAAGTTTAATGCACAAAGAAAGTTCTTTTGCAAAAAAAATTTACGTTACACATATCACTTTTCACATGTTTAACAGTCGAAAAGAATTAGAGAATTATGTATATTCATGCACACAACCCGACTTTAATACATGTAGAGCCTTCTGGTTATCAAACTGTTATTATATATCTAATTGGCGAATGCTTAAAAAAAATTCACTTCAATCTTTATTATGCATAATTGTCATGGGAAAAGCTTTCATATTAACGACGATGGGAGTAAATTTTGCATGTACGGCATTGCGATAAACATTTTGTATGTATCTGTCACCGCATGTAGCTCATCAATAGCTTAATGATTTTTTTTTTATTGATTGACAGTTGGTACATGAGTTATTGATCTTGACTTGGGTAGATTTTTTTGGCGTTGACATAAAATCGCCAAACACTATAAATACTGTACCACCATGAAAGCATTACACATAGTTTATCGAATTCATTAATATAGATATATTTTTATAGAAATTAAACTTCGGGGTTGAAGTACATAAAAAAAGATGTTAAGATATTCTTTAACAGGGGAAGGAGTATAGGAAGTTATATAATCCGTGGGTGAAAAACTTGTTCTTTTGTGTATCAAGACATTCTTCTTAATATGTTTTGAAAATGTAAAATTTAATCCAAATATTAACGAAGATTTCCTTAATCAGTATAATTATAATCTATTTAGTTGAGGAAAATTCGTACACAGATAGTGAATTTAATTATATACTTCATGTACTTGAGACATAATTCAAATAATGATTGGAAATTTTAGATACACCAGGACCTGATATTATTACAATGTAATAAAACGTCAGTTCTTTTTTATTATAGAAAAACCAGAAATAATTTTTATCAGATACGGATTAAAATTGCTTTAATTTTTCAAGGGTACTAAATAAACTTCCCATTAAGACAGTATTTTCTGCAGAAAAAAGAGAAAGAAAAGAAAAGAAAATTTCCCTCATTAAATATATATTGATAATTTCATCAATATTTTATCTCTAGATTTATAAAATCTTTTAATCAGCCTTTATAAATGAAAACCAGCAATTTTTATGCACGGGTTTTACGTTAGTTGTGTGTATACACAGTTAAACACAGCGAATTGTCATCCCTGGGCTGAAAAACCTCCCAAATCACATAGAATATACAAAAAATACACTAACACAGTAGCAGGTGTCTTCGCGACACGTGTCTCCACTTGTGACACGTGCGGACAGGTGCCCGTGACTACGAAGGTCATCGTAATGATTGAAACCTACCTGATTAATTTGCGATTATTTTAATTTTTATTTCTACAAATAAACTTCTCTATATCAATTTCTATTTAATTTCATTATCAAATTTTGCCGATAGTAGATTATCAAAATTTTCAGTTAATTTAATTTAACTTTTTTTTTGCAGAATACACAGAATTACACTGGCTGAGAAATAAAGTTCATGGGAAAATTAAGTCAAATCTTTTGATATCTCTTCAAAATGTCCATTGTCAAGAAAATGCTTTCAAACCAATTAAAATACATGTTTTTGAAAATGAAACGAGACGGAACTTTAATTTTGTAATTTAATTCCCATTTCAAAGTTTACCTCGTGGAAATATTTAGAAACCACAGCTTGATTATAACCTTCGCAGGAACATGGCAGACACAATACAGTATTTCATAAGAAAACTATACGGAAATACATTGTTCCGATGTCACGGTCCAAATGTTTGCTGGAAAACCTGCTGGCTTTTTCACCCTATATCATAAACATATGTAGTAATTATAACTGTGCGGTTTTAATCGTTAAGAAAAGACCAAACAACATGTTAAAATAAGTTATTGTAGCAAAATATTAGATAAATATTTGTACCAGCATAGCTTATAAAAGGACTTAAAAACTCTACTCCTATTTTTCCAGAAGATGAAATTACCAGTAAAATAGGAGAACATTGGAAAATTAAGGAGTTTTGAATACTCTCGCAATTGACTGCGAAATACATTTTTAACACTTAAAAAATAAAATGATTTTAAATTTTGTTATCAATTCTAATACAAATAAGGTCTAGACATGCCATATTAAATAGATGGGCATATTAATCAGTTTTCGTTTAATGCGTGAGTAATCTTTACAAAGAAATCGTGTCTAGTATATATCTTATTAAGTCTAATTTCTATATAAATAATAGACCTAGTGTAGCAATACTCATTGTTACAGACAATAAATACAAACACAACATTTCTTGATTATTTAACTTGGGAAAATGAAAAAAATAATAATGAAAGATATACACTACAATTATATAATAAGTAATTGAATATTAAATAGGGTTGTTGGTTCCCTAAATCAAATGCTATAAGGAAGATATAGTTATGTACAAAAACAATTATTTGTCTACCAACTGTTAATCTTATTTTATTGTCATATTATTGTGTTTGGAACACCTCAGTGCCTCTCAGTATGTCCTCAGTAGCCTTAGTAAAAACCTCAGTATCACACAGTATCAGCTCAGTGCCCCCAGAAGCACCTCAGTGCCCCTCAGTACTTCAACAGTAGCAACAGTGCTAACCTCAGTGCCACTCAGTAGCACAACAGAATGCACAGTGAAAACCTCAGTGCATCTCAGGACTACCTCAGAATCTCAGTAGTAGCCTCAGTACCACTCAGGGTTTTCTCAGTACAACTCAGTACTTCCTCAGGGTTTTGTTGAATTCTCAGGGCTTTTTTAATACAGTAGTATAGGGCGGGGCTCTATTGATTATATAGTGAAAATACATGAATTCTTTGAAAATCATCTTCTCTGCTCCTGGGTATTAAATAAACTAACTAAGTACATAGTTATGATGAGCAAGAGTGCCTCTACCAAAATTGTGAATTTTTTGGCCCCAGGGCCAGGGGTTTTTGTTTAAGGGTGGGGCTCTAATGATTATATAGTGAAATGCATGATTTCTTTGAACATCTTATCCTTTGCTCTTGGTTAATATGCTTATGATCTAATTACATATTTAAGGCCAGGATGTATTTTATTTTCAGTTTTACAAACCCTGCGCTCAAGGTTTTGAATTTTCAGAAAAAAAAATTTCCGATGTCAAATTTGAGTCGGGATCGAGATTTCAAATTTACGAACTCGCACTTCCGGTTTTAAGATGAAACGGCGGGTAAGAAGATAGCTTGGTTTAGTGCCATTCAAAACGTTTCATCCGTTCAAAGGACAAATAAAATGCTGACATGCTGGTGAGATAATTATGTATTCGTTTCAAAAGTAACTGTCTGTAAAATATTTTCCTCCTCCAGGTTTTAAACTGCCCATGGTAGCTATTGCACATTGCCAGCGACATTGTTTAGGTCTCTGTTATAGCTTACAGTCTAAGCATCATTCTTCAGAAAAGGATTGCTTATGCATCAGATGTAATGAATAAAACTATGGAAGAATTTAAGTCCATTTGAGGAAGAAATAAACAATAACCTGAAGAAATAAAAAAAATTCAACTATTAAAAGGCAAGAATATACAAATATATACAGGCATGTAGTATCATTTGTATCAGCCAGTAAAATTATTTTACACTTAATTGAAAAAATGTTCACCCTACTCCCCAATACTCCCTGTCTGTTTAATGATAGGAATTATAATTTTAGGGATCAAGTAAATTTTCGAACAATGTCTACACATACACCTTACACATATAAAAAATGAAGATATATTGAAAGACTTTTGAAGAATTGATTTCTTAAAATATATTTTGATCAACATCACAAGATTTATATAACTGGCCCAAACTGGCAGATGATGAAATAAGCAATTAAATGTTCTACTTTCCTATTTGTAAGCATTGTGTCCAGTGGTAAGGAGCCTATTGGAGTTTTATGAAGAGACTTACTTTTACAATTGACGTCTGACTTGCACAATTTAAACATAGACAAACTCCAATCACTAAAATGTAAAAGTCAGCTGTCACATGTA
>NW_026918808.1:0-14736 GCF_032062105.1 Saccostrea cuccullata | reverse complement strand
ATGTGTTAAATATATTTTCTAAACCTCGAAATGTAGGCTATGAGAACGTTCTTTTTTCTTAATTTCATTGGAGCTATCATACCTATTTAATAGATCAGTCCAAAGAAAAGGCGCGAAGATTTAACGTGGCGTTTGGCGCGAAATTATGAATAATGGCCCGTCTTTTATAATTCTTAGACAGGTGTACTGTAGCAAAAGTATACACAAGTGCATTAAGAGCAGTACTCCCACTAGCGTAATGGTTAGCGCATTGGGGATAAAAGAGGAAAAAACGGATGGGATTTTCACGCTGGCGACCTGCATTCAATTTGTGACCAAAATTTTTAATCATTTCTCAGCTCGACTTTACGAGTTTTTTTTTCCAGAATCGGACGGAAGACCTCTCGTTGCTCGCAACGAGATCGTTTCTAGTTATTATTCTTATTTTTTTGACTTTCTAATTTTGTGCACGCGATTTCTCGAAGACTACTGGATGAAATTACATGAAATTTTCAGGACAGATGTGTTGTTAAATGATTTTATTATATCCGAGAGAAAATTTAGAAACTCACTTCCGGTGCCAAGTTACGGACAATTTTCTGAAATTAAAATGACATTTTGTCCACGATTAAACTCAAAAACGGTAAAAGATATCAATGTGAAACTTTCAGGGATTATAGATCGTGATATATACTATCCAGGACGCGACTTTTTGTTAGTCTTCGGTACTTCCTGTCGTTAGGAGAAGCAAACTGAAAAAATCGTATTTTCTAACTTCGAGTTTTCCGCATAAAACACGGGGCACCGTGTTAAATATACAGAGACAGCCACGCTTTAGCGTGGGCCTTGAAAATAGTCACCGGCACCTTTGAAGTAGCGGTTTCAGCTCCGTGTAGCACGGTGTGTCCACGGTGCACCACGGTGTGTCCACAGAGTGTTGCGGTGTGTCTCCACCGTGTCGCACGGAGTTTATGACCAAGAAATCTTACTATTTTTTAAACTCACGAACATGTGTTACAAATTATAGTTTTATTTTAATATCCGATGTCAGCTAGCTTTGCGTGGCTTTTTTTTCCCCTTGACGTCATTCCATTTTCCTCGCCTTAAAGTAATAAATAAATCGCCTAGCAGTGTCAAGACTGAATAATCCTATTTTTGCAACTCATTTTCAGATGCTTTTAATGCATCCAAAGTATGTTTTCGTGACAGGAAATCGCTTCAAACTTGAACGCACACAGCCAACTGGTCAGGTAACATGCCTTAGGCTGTTTATGGATTATAGTGAAGTCTGAGTCTATTAAATAAATATATTACGTGAACACATCATTGTATTGCATTGATTATGCAAAAGGTGGTCTATAATAAAGTAGTTTAAATCAAGATCATTTTATATTCGATGATAAAAGTTAAAAAAAAAAAAAGTTAAAACAAATGTTAATTTTTTCTGTTTTATCTTTGTTTCTGTTTTTTTATGTGTATGTAAGGGTGTGTGTGTGTGTGAGTGTAAAACCACTCTGTTGGTAGATTATTTTTTTCAAATTAATTTTTTTTGATACCTCCCCCCTAATTACTTCTGAAATATACAAACACAAATCTGGAAAATATCCATACCCAAAACCAATAATAATTCTTGCGTATGTAATTCCTAGAATCACATATTTAATCTCTTACACTGTTTTAGTTTTTGTGTTAACGGTGTAATTGCACTGTCAGTGTGTTTACTGTGTTGTTAATTTTATATAGAAAAAAAATCACTCCGATTTATTCATGTCAAAAACTTTCGTTAAAAATCAATAAAAGCAATTGATATATACACCGGACACACTACTAGTTTTTTTTACTGACAAACTTAAAAATTACTGACAATGTGCTGTCGTTACTGTAAAACTTAGACAATTACTGACCTTTTTAATGCCGGTACTGATAAACTTAGAAAAGTGCTGACAATCTTAGTCGGTGCTGAAAAACTTAGACAATTACTGACCCGTTTACTGTCTTATTGTTCTCGCTCTCCGGGAGGCTGCAGTGGTGTGGAATTGATTGAATCGATTTTTTAAATTTTATATTTTAACATAGATTATTATTTTATTTATTTGTTTTTTCATATAATTTTTAACTATGTCCAGGTGATGTCTTTGAAAAAAAAGAAGCTTATTTGATCGATTTATAGAAAATTGTTTTGAAAAAAAAATATTTTCAAGAGAATGGATAAAATTTCAAAACCTTCAAAAAGATCAGCAATTAAAAAAAATAAAAATCTTCGTTTAGTATTGAGATATGAAATTTATAGAGGTCTTTTCCTTTTTATAATAAAACAATGTTATTACATGACATGCAATTTTTTGAAATTAACATTGACTCCCTGACTTTCTTTAATATTAATTTAAAGAATTAAACTGTTAGGCTAGATGTGTTTTATTCAATTTCAATTTGATTTATTCAAATAAGTTTGAAAAATTATAATAAACTCATAGCGCGCGGTGAGGCCCTGGGTGCCCTCTTTTGAGGAAAGGCGTTTGTTAAAGTTTTCATATTGTGTTAATTTTTTGATTATGTGGGGGGCGCCCGCATTTGTTTTTGTGCAATCAAACGTACCCGAATCCAAGCATTTGCAAGAAGAAACCACTGGACAATTAAAAGACAGACGGGGGATTTAAATATTTTCTTTATTTATTTATTGGGCAGGGGGAGGGGTGCCTGGATTGATCATTGATCCTTTGACATTCATTGATTTAGTTACTGTCCGCATTATTCTTTTGAAATAATGTACATCTTTTAGCTGATTCTCGAATCTGGATTTTCTGGAACCCCACCTGAAAGTGTTATTATACCCCCCGCTTTGGGGGTATATAGTAATCATTTCCGGTCCGTCCGTCCGTCCGTCTGTCCGTCCGTGATCCTTATCCGCAACTCCTCTCATACCGCTGAATGAAATTTGATGAAACTTTCACAGAATCTATTCTTATTGCCATTGTGCACCTCCTATTTTACTGATTCTCGAATCTTGGGTTTTCCGGCCACAGGAAAAGATGGAACCAGTTATAACCATATGGGAGGCCTCAAAGTGTTATTTTAATTCAAATATATGTAAAACTATGACCTTTTATATAATCATCATTTGTCTAATGCATACTCCTGAAACAAAACTTTGATAGAAATTAATATCAATGTTCTTTCCAATTAGAGTATCGGTAGACGTTCACATGGATCTAGTTTCTTTTCAAATTAAAATGGGGGGGGGGGGGGGGGTACGTGCGAATTAAATGTAGAACGATGAACACGTCCTTATTTATTTTACTTAAGTAGAACACACAATTTATACTGTCGTGTTTAGTTTGTACTCATTTTTATCTGTTTAGGAAAAAAAATTAATAAATTTAATTAAAGTAAACATAATGAATTAACTTAATAAATCGACATTTCATAGCTTTGTTCGGTATCGAAACCAGTATCATGATTTTACAGTAACACTGTGCTTCTTATTCGTCAAAAATTATTCAAGTCGTTTAGCTGGTATCCAGCCGAATTACATAATCATTCAACATACAATCGTAAACTTGGTGAAGCACCTGTGTTTAAAAGAAATTGTCTGAGGCGATCCGAGTGTGTACGGTAGCGGGTAAAGAGGACAATAGGTGTCACTGCAGCATTACACAGAAGACCATTCGCCGGATTTCACTGGAAGTTAGTTACGCAACATTACGGCGACAGGTAGACTCTTCTTCAAGACAGACTGAATTTGAGAAATTCAACACCAACACATCCGTAATATGCAATCTACAAACCTTCAACTTCTTCTTACATTAAATAAATATATTTTTTTAATATACCGACGTAAGAAAAAATTAACTATTAATGAAAAAAGAAGATTGATGTAAAAACCAACCGGGGAAAGGCACAAATTGTTTAAAGATGTAAGCAAAAATAAATATGAGAAGGGATACATTACATCCAAAGTTTTGTAAAAATTACTGATTCCTTATATTTTTTGTCAAGTCGTGATAGTGTGTGTGTGGTGGGACAGTTGAGTGAGGAACTTGTTTGATTATCAAATCAAGTAAAAAATATTTCATAGTTTATTTCCTCAACTTTTTATCAATAATTAAGAATAAAAATCAAACAAAATTTATATGCAGAATATTATGACAGTAAAAAAAAACAGCTGGAGTTTAAATATATTTTAAACTTTGCCTTGGTCGATATTGATTTTTTGGAGAGAGAGAGAGAGAGAGAGAGAGAAAGAGAGGAGTGAGCGAAAGAGAGAGATGAATGGTTACTCAACACGGAAGATAATGGGCACCTACAGTTAGCGAATAATCTTACTCTTATGAAAAGGAAAGATGTTAATGAAACATAAATCAAATTAATAATGATTACGGGTATAAATTGATCAAATGGACAAAGAAATTTGCATCATTCACAAAACTTGCACATTTTTATAAAATTCATATTTAAGTACCGGTGTACTATATACTTTTTCGTGTAACGTGTGTGTAAGGGGGGGGGGGGGGTTATACATGTATGCTAGAGGGTTCGGAATAAATATTTTTGAGCACTGGTTCGACTGACTAATGACTTCCAATTTCACTACTTCGTAAAATAGTTTACCAGACAAGTCCACCCTCTACCTTTTTATTACGTTAACATCATAACACCCCCTACGCCTACCTCCTTTAATGAGATGAAATTTAATTTCAGCACATAAAATTAAATTAATTCCAATTCACCGATAGCTACAGGAGGAAATTGGAAGTTATGAAACATGTTATATTTTTGGTAAAATTGAATCATGATTAAAAAAATACTTTAAAATTAAGTTCAAAAACTAATAAATAGTGATCCAACCCCCTCGGCAAATTGAATGTGAATTTAAGAGAGAGAGAGAGAAGAAAAATATTGGAGAAAAATGGTGCTACTGCTAATATTAGTCTTACCGCTGACCTAGTAAATATAAATATTTTACTTAAGATTACTATAATTGCTATAGTGCATGAATTTTTATTACTAGTCTGATAATTATTTATTAGTCTCGGACTTACAGATATCGAGTACTTATGAACCCTGCGTCATCGATCAACCAACCATTCATTTAGATATAATGTTTTAAGTGACAAAATTAACAAGGCATAGTACAAGTTTAGATATTGAGCACTGCACTGTTCAATAGGGGAACTCCAGTATGAGCAAATGAAACCGGAAATCTTAAACAGGGGTAACAGGGGTAGCGGACAGTATATAGGGAACTTATATATAGTGAGCTAGCTTTTCTGGTGATGCGGTAGAGTCTCCCTCTATTTCAGGCAAGTTAAGCAACGGCAAGCCTGTTTAACCCTTGGATGGGTGACAGCTTCACGTAACATTAATTATATGACTTGTACAGATATGATTAATTAATTTTAATTCTTTAATTGAACCGGGATAGATATATTCAACACATAAATTTAAACTTGATTTACGCTCTCTTCATATTTATCTGTCCAAATTTTCAGAGAGCTACAGTTCTCTAGCTACGACTGTTATGAAAATAAATATGGAATATTTATGCTATCACCCTTCCCAAAGATAAATCCATATGATATAAAGTTTCGGCTTTTTTCCTTGTCACACTTTCGTAGATTATAGGAAAATACGAATTAAGCTATTTGCGATCATCTTGTCAATAGATTATCTGACCTTTTACAGAAAAATGTAATTAATCTGAATTGGACAAAATTTCTAGACCCCCTCGATAAAAAAAACAAACAAACAAACAACAAGAACAACAAAAAAGTGGTTGTTTCCAAGCTAGAAAATAAATATACAATAAAAAGATAAATCATTAACCTAAATTGATATCATTATTTTTTTTAACTCAAGCTCCTATTGTTCAGATCGAAAAATATGAGTATGGCCATACATTGCCTCAGAAGCAAATTGGAAGGGGGGCTAAGTGTAAAAAAAAAAAAATATACCTTCAAAGAAACCTGACAAGCAAAAAAGTACATTTCCAAACATGAAAATCCTGCTTTTATTTCTGAAGGGGGGGGGGGGGGCTAAACCTACGAAGCAATATTCAATGTCTCTCCTAAGTATATATTTGGGAAAAAAGTGGGGGAACCCCCCCCCCCCCCCCGGTTCCGACGCCTATGTCATATTTTCATAATCGACAAAAAAAAAAAACTTGCAACTAATGCATGGTCAAACACTGATTCACAACCAACGAATACTCAGTGAGATATTTTAGTAGTAATGTTTTAATATTTTCCTGCGTAAGGTGTTTATTCACTTTATTGATTCACCAAACATGTTGGCATGTTACATATAAAAGACAAGTAATAAAATACATATATGTATACAGCATAGGTGTCGGGACCTGGGGCTAAGAGTGGGAAGGTCATGGCCAAGAGGAAATAACAGTATTCCTTTTGTGGTCTTAGATTTTTTGCGTTTATTCCTTGTTTATGTGGACTTTTTGTATGTAGATTATGATTATTTACTTCAATGTATTTTTCACATTACTTTTTGGGGAAAACTGCGTAAAATTTGATAATTCCATCGCGACCAAGTAGCAAAGCAGCGTGGCATGTGCATCTACACTCGTCGGACTTCTATAGCATAATACATTTATTTAATATTTGTTAAGATGGGTTGTATAGGGAGTAACGTTGATGAACGGGATATATGGTGGACAATGCCTTTCTACAAGAAGTGTTCAGATCCATGACCGATATATATACCTCAGTTGATTGACAGGTGGAGCACGTGGATGTAAATTAAGAAATTGGAAATTTAATTGTTTCGGGTTTTCAAGGTTAATTTTCACGATTTTGTTATCTGTTCAGAAATCCAGTTTTTACCGGTGAAGTAGTGTTCTACAGAAATCATTTAATAAATCTTGTTAAATTACACGTAAAATCGAACAAAATATGTAAATCGAATTTTCTTGATAGTGATAAATTGATAGTGAAGAATTACAAGTACGTTTAATTACATTAAAAAAATTTACCGGCAGACCGTGTATGTTCTTATCTGTAAATAAGCATTATTTTTTCACAATTCAAAAAGAATTGTTTCTACATATCTTGAACTAAGTATCGAAAATACAATCTGTTTATAATCTAAATATTTTTTAAGTTGCTGCAGCATGTATCGTTTACTCATTATTTGGTTTTTTTATGAATGAAAAGCAGTACATGTTGATGTCAATTCGACAACCATTGTGTTTTTATTACACACAGGCCAAAGACACTCGTTTTAAAAAGGTCATTATAAATCTCTACATATTGAAAGAGTTATTGCCACGATAAAATTATTTGAGAAAATTATTTTGAGAACTCTGAAGATTTAATAGCGTTTTCATATTTCAGGCAAACGGACTACTATTTAATCTTGAAAAAAAAATAGGAAACTAAAGGTTTGTTTCATTAAATAGACTTAAAAGCAGAATTGCAACATCGTTACCTATTCCTTCATCTAAAATTTACATGCATGTTTTAACTTCTAAACATTAAAAGCGATATATTTCTAACTTTCTTTAATAGACACGGTGTAACACGGGCACCGACACGGTGCAACACGGAGGGTATAATGGACGAGCTTCCTGGACACGGAGGGACACGGTGGACTTCTTGTATATTGAGAATATACACACACCGTGGCACACCGTGTACACGGTGTAACACAGAGCATTTCACGCGGTGTTTCTTCCACCGGGCGTTGCGGAAAACTCGTGAGCTGTACTGTACCTTCTTAACGTCGAAATAAAATACAGGAGATAAGAACGTTTTATTTATTTAATTTCATTGAAGCTATCACACCTATTTAATAGATCAGTCCAAAGAAAAGGCGCGAATATTTACTCGTGGCGTTTGGCGCGAAATTATCAATAGTGGCCCGCCTTTTATAATTCTTAGACAGGTGTCCTGTTGCAAATGTATACACATGTATATTTAGAGCAGTGCTCCCAATAGCTTAATGGTTTGCGCGTTAATAGATCACGTAGTAATTACGTTACAATTCTGTGTCAAACTAAAGATTTATTCCAGGGTCTTCTCAAACGTCTTCTGTAACTGGTTTTGGTTGGTTCTCAAAGTAGAAAAAGAAAAGACTAAATGTGCAAATGAGAGATACCTATTATCATTTGTTTTGCAAGATGGAAAAACAGATCTTAAATCATAGTTTTAAGCTATAGTTTTTCAAGAAACAATATCGATGCATGTATATATAGTAAGTATAAAACGTATAACCACTGTTTTCCCCATGCACACTTGCATTGGCGGATCCAGTGGGGGGGTTTCGGGGGTTGGAACCCCCCCCCCTTTATTTTTTCCCAAGTGGAGAGAGAGAGAGAGAGACACACACACACACACACAAACGTACGTTTTCCGAGAATAAATACCGTATGTGTACGTCTAACTTATGTATTGAATAGATATAGATTCTGCATACATTTAGTTTCCTCCATTCACTTCCACTATTACTTTTTTTATGAGAGAAGGGTAAAAAATATTCTACTTATTTTTATATATCTTATATATGATATGTAACATGCCAGGTTTAATTTGTAATTCCTGCGATTTTTGGCCGTGTTGGCTATATATGTGCCGTTTTTTGATCATATCTTTTGAAGGAACTTACATGTAATGATTTGTTTTAACTTTTAAACCCCAAGCGCACCCCACCCCAAAAAGCTAGTTTTTCAAAGTCTAAACGAGAATTCTTTGTTCTCTTCGGAAATGCTGCAAATCCATTCAATTTCAAGACTTCAGTAGTTTTTTTAAAATATGTGTTTTTTTTATTCGGAAGTACTGGGGGGTACCTCTTTCAAATAAAAAAGGGACGTAAAACAAAGTTATTATTTACCAAAACCTTAAGTTAGATCTTTCCATACGTGTGTGTGTGTGAATCTTTGCTTGAGAGTGTGTAAGGGGGGGGGGTAGAGGTACACAAGCCTGGAACCCCCCCTTTCCAAAATGGCTGGATCCGCCCCTGACTTGTGTGATATTAAACGAATGTTAGACAAAAATAAGAAAACCATTTTAATAAGATCGTCTAATGGAGTTTATATTAACATTCTTTTCTCAAAGATCTGAATCAAGTTATTGAACATAAATGGTATCTGATTCCTTGACTGTCGTAGAGCGAGGCATGTTTTTCGGCGAAACATTTCAACCTTTTTATGAAAGTGTAACTAATCGGCATAGTTCACTTCTGAGACGGGAAATAAAAAAAATTAAATTATAGTCATTTCACTGCTTTTGTGTTACTTTTCTATAGAATGTGTACAATGTGTTAAATATATTTTCTAAACCTCGAAATGTAGGCTGTGAGAACGTTCTTTTTTCTTAATTTCATTGAAGCTATCTCACCTATTTAATAGATCAGTCCAAAGAAAAGGCGCGAAGATTTAACGTGGCGTTTGGCGCTAAATTATGAATAATGGCCCGCCTTTTATAATTCTTAGACAGGTGTACTGTAGCAAAAATATACACAAGTACATTTAGAGCAGTACTCCCAATAGCGTAATGGTTAGCGCGTTTGGGATAAAAGAGGAAAAAAGCGGATGGGATTTTCACGCTGGCGACCTGGATTCAATTTGTGACCAAAATTTTTAATCATTTCTCAGCTCGACTTAACGAGTTTTTTTTTTTCCAGAATCGGACGGAAGACCTCTCGTTGCTCGCAACGAGTTTCTTTTCTAGTTATTATTCTTTTTCTCTGCACAAATTTTGTGCAGAAGATTTCTCAGAGATGACTCGGTGTATTTGCTTCAAATTTTCAGGGTTGTTTCAAGATTATCTGAAGTTTATACCATTTGAAGAATTTTTTGGAAATCACTTCCGGTCTAGAGTTATCGCCCTTTTATTAAATTTGAGCGGACCTTCTTGTCCGTCATTGATCTCAGAAACGACTTGAGCTAGAGCGCTGAAATTTTCAGTGATGATAGAGGACATGTCCCCATGTTACTGTTATTTCTTTTGCAAATAACTCGAAAACAAAAAAGAATCTCTAAATAGTTGTTGAACAAAAAGTGTTCAAAATCCTACGAGCGTCAAGATGAAATCCAGAAAAAGGGGTTGGGCACTCAAATTAGGGCCAAAAGGGGCTAAAAGTCTTTTTTTGATAACTCTTTTACAGTCAATATTTTGTTATACATTAGTGAAGCAAAAATGTTTATCTACAACTGTATATTATGATTTTAATGTCGTATATAACATAATTAGGGGCTACAAGGGGCCAGAATGCTAAATCTTTGACGCTTTATATCTCGAAAGTGAGAAATATTTTGACAAGTAATATTGAACAAAAGATGTTCAAAATCATGTTCTGAACATTACGCAACCTTTCATTTTTCGCTAAACGTCCCCATTAGGGAGTTGAAGGGTTGGCCCCTAAATATTTCTTTTGCTAATAACTCGAAAACGAAAAAGAATCTCTGAATAGTTGTTGAACAAAAAGTGTTCAAAATCCTAAGAGCTTCAAAATAAAATCCAGGAAAAGGGGCTGGGCATTCAAATTAGGGGCCAAAAGGGGCTAAAAGCCTTTTTTCGATAACTCTTTAACAGTCAATAATTTGTTATACATTATTGAAGCAAAAATGTTTATTTCAACAATCTACAACTGTATACTATGATTTTAAAGCCTTACATTGCGGAATTAGGGGCCACAAGGGGCCAGAATGTTAAATCTTTGACGCTTTATATCTCGAAAGTGGAAAAATATTTTGATAAGTAATATTGAACAAAAGATGTTCAAAATCATGTTCTGAACAATGTGCAACCTTTCATTTTTCGCTAAACGTCCCCATAAGGGAGTTGAAGGGTTGGCCCCTAAATATTTCTTTTGCAAATAACTCGAAAACAAAAAAGAATCTCTAAATAGTTGTTGAACAAAAAGTGTTCAAAATCCTACGAGCGTCAAGATGAAATCCAGAAAAAGGGGTTGGGCACTCAAATTAGGGGCCAAAAGGGGCTAAAAGTCTTTTTTCGATAACTCTTTTACAGTCAATATTTTGTTATACATTACTGAAGCAAAAATGTTTATCTCGACAATCTACAACTGTATATTATGATTTTAATGTCGTATATAACATAATTAGGGGCTACAAGGGGCCAGAATGCTAAAAGATGTTCAAAATCATGTTCTGAGCAATATGCAACCTTTCATTTTTCGCTAAACGTCCCCATTAGGGAGTTGAAGGGCTGGTCTCTTAATATTTCTTTTGCGAATTACTCGAAAACGAAAAAGAATCTCTGAATAGTTGTTGAACAAAAAGTGTTCATAATCCTGAGAACTTTAAAATGATATGAAGAAAAAAGGGCTGATCCCTAATTTTAGGGGCCGTGAGGGGCCAAAAGTCGATTTTAGAAGTCTTTATTGTTCAATGTCTTTTTATAGATTATGGATAATCATTATTTTAGAATGAAAATATCAATCAAAATCTGATCTCATCTCATCAAAGAATCGAACGGAAGACCCACTCGTTGCTCGCAACGAGATCGTATCTAGTTATTATTATTATTATTTTTTTGCCTTTTTGTTTTGAAGATTTCTCAGAGATGACTGGACGGATTCTCATGAAATTTTCAGGGATGATGGAGAGTAAAACTATCTTTCAGATGCAGTTTTCAGTTTTTCAAAAGTCACTTCCGGTCGTCAGATATGTCCAATTTCCGCTTTTTTCAAAAAAGTTTTGTCCGAGTCATGTCTCAGAAACGGTAAGAGATTAAGACACCAAACTTATATGAGTAATAGATCTTGATAAGTAGGCAAAACCAATCGGGGTAAGATTGTCTGCCGTCACTTCCGGTCGTCACAGGAAGTGATCAAAGAAATCGAAAATTTCAACTTTTCTTTTTTGAAACTTTTTTTGCATCACTTTATAGCATCTTGTTTGTAGTTTCGAAATATATCAGTTCCACCGGAAACAAAAACGACAACTTCCGGTTATAAGAGAAAAACTGCATATTTTTCTCTCCCATAAATATTTTTTATACATAATGTATTTGAAATGATTTTTGGATATGTTCTTCAGACTGCAGATGTCTACAGTAACGTCAAATATCTTTGTAAAATTTACTTTCCTGTCCTCAAAATGAAAATTTATCATAGCTAGATCTTGTAAACGGAAAGAGATTAAGACAACAAACTTAGACAAGTGACAGATCTTGATGAGTAGACAAATTCAGCTGGGATAAGATTGTCAGCCGTCACTTCTGGTCGTCACAGGAAGTGATACAAAAAATCAAAATTTTCAAATTTTCTTTCATGAAACGTTTTTGGCATCACGTTATAACTTCTTATTTGTATTTTTAAAATATGTCAGTCCAACCGGAAACAAAAACGTCAACTTCCGGTTATAAGAGATAAACTACATAATTTTAGTATTTTTCTTTCCCCTAATTTTTTTTTTATACATGATGTATTTGTAATGATTTTTGGATATGTTATACAGACTGTAAATGTCTACAGTAACGTCAAAAATCTTTGTAAAATTCACTTCCGGTCGCAAGATTTTCTGTCCTCAAAATGAGAAGTTATCATCGCTTGATCTCCATACTATTAGGGATGGTAGACCTTGATGAGTAGACAAATCCTTTGAGTTTAAGATCGTCCGCCGTCACTTCTGGTTGTCACAGGAAGTGATCAAATAAATCAAAATTTTAAACTTTTCTTCATGGAATCTTTGTTAGTATTACCTTGTAGCATCTTACTAGTAGTTTCGAAATATGTCAGTCCCATTGGAAACAAAAACAACGACTTCCGGTTATAAGAGAAAAACTGCATAAATTGAGTTTTTTACTATCCCATAAATATCTTTTATAAAAAGAGTATTTGAAATGATTTTGGGACATGTTACAGACTGCAAATGTCTAGAGAAACCTCAAAATGAGACTTTTGTCCCTTACTCGAAAAGTAATAAAGAAATATTCATTACCTTTATCTAGATTCAGCTTCAAGTGTTTATCTCAAGTTTACCCTCTCTCTCTCTCTCTCTCTCTCTCTCTCTCTCTCTCTCTCTCTCTCTCTCTCTCTCTCTCTCTCTCTCTCTCTCTTTGATGACCTTGACCTTTGACCTTGATAAATGACCTTGTACTTTGGCCCCAAAGGTCATGATCAAGCTTAAGATCGTGGAGGTATTTGCAACTCTGACTCTAACAAATGCTTATAAAATATCTCCTCCCTTCTCTAAAAAAAGAACAAAACAAAACAATCAACAGCAACGTAGAGAAAATGTCTTCAAGCCAAACGGCACGAAATATTGACATAAGATTCGAAATAAAAGCAAGAAGAGACCTGAAAGAAAGTGTCCTGAGAGTTTTAAGGTGAGTCTTTAAACTATAATGAAATTGTAGTGAATATCGGCAAAATCTGCATTTTTTTCTGTCTGAAATTTAGTTATTGCTGAGCATAAGCATTAATTAAAGCTCGCTTTGGCTATTTCTGCAATTGTTGTAAATATCATTCGATTCTTCTGCTCTATTACGACATTTAAATACCAAGTATTCTTGATTTATTAGGTGTATGGAATTTATTTTAATTTTATTTTGATTTAAATATGAATCGGCTGAAACTCGGAAATGACGATTTTTCATATCAATCAAATTTTCACGCAATTTAGATAGGTCAATTGCAGTTACCCCGCTTGATACGATATGGTGTTGAAAAAATGCCCATGACTCACTCACTGTTTTTCCGGGATTTTGAATTTCCTCTGCAACTGACCACGTGTATTAGTTTCGCTTTTACAACTTTGTATATGCTAAGTGTCATTGCTTCACTGCAAATGTGTCCCATAATTATTCTAATCATTTTCCTACATACAATATCACAGCAAACAGCCAATATCTCAGTTTTTTAAGAAATTTGACCGGGACTTTACTACGAAACTATTTCTTTCACTTCGAAACTATTTCCTTCAACCTTAGAATAATAAGCTTACAAAATACCTTAAATGTTGTGGAATGTGGTGGCTCAGTGGTAGCGTGTCCGACTATCATTCTAATGGTTTTGGGATAGAGCCCAGATGGAGGAATTATTTATTTATTTTTTTTTTGCATTTTGTTTTTTTTTTTTTAAATAGAAAAATATCCTTCTTACAGATAAATAGAGAAGAACGGAAGACCTTATTTGTTGCTGTAGCAACAAGAGTTTCTAGTTTTTATTATTATTTTTATTTCTTATATTTTTTTCATGAATGCAAATACCTGATTATTTTACGAAGGAGCGTACATGTATATTGATTTTTAATATACCGAAAATCACTATTTCTGGGGATTGCGTAATTCTAAAAAAAATTCAAATAAATTTCAAAGGTAAAATAAACAAAGGATGCTTGGTATTGAAATATTATTTCAAATCAGTAGAATTGAATGCTGTTAACGACATCTGAATAAATAGGCTATAAAAGGCTTATATACCAATTTTGTTCATCTGCACTTTAATTTTAAACACGACAGGATTTGTAAATTTTTCCCTATAAATTAATAATTTCTATATACTTTGGAAACTCAAATCAAATATTTTAATATACTTTCCTCGAGCTCTTTTCTGCAGTTTTCCTGAAATTTTATGTGGGTCCGAGGTGTTATTTGAGTTTAACAGCCATTCTCTACGTTGCCATTAATTTGATTTATTTGGTTGTTGCGGGGGGAGGGAGGGTATTTTTATTTTTAACCTATTTAACGTTGGGGTTGAATCTTGTATCTTACTCCAAGAATTTAAGATTGATTGTGACATTTGGATGAAAGGTCAAGGTCATTAAAAACCACCACCTCT
>NW_026918807.1:0-14884 GCF_032062105.1 Saccostrea cuccullata | reverse complement strand
AAATAGTGTAGACAAGATGATGTAGTCATTACGCTCATGCAATGTTGTTTAAGTCTTAAATGCATAGATTCTGCCTATTTTAATGAAACTTACAGGAATATGGCACGAAAAGGGAGTTGGGGAGCGTTTGGGGAACATCTGTAACGGTTCCCGTTACAATTAGCACTAGTTCTAATTGTTGCTTATTTATTTCAGAAAAAAATTGCGATGTTGTTTAAATTAGCAATTACAAATAAACATGACAAATGCACACAGTAAATTGTCAGTGGAAGTGACGTTTTCAATTCTCATGAAAATCGAAAATAAAATTAAGTAACTTTGAGTTTTGCATAATTTTCTACATAACTTATCATTGTATTTTTCCGAATGATATTGTTGTGAAGTGCGTAAGATAATCTACATAATAAATAATAAACAATATATATAAAGACTTGCAATGGTGAGGGGTAACGTCAGTTACAACCCACCTGAGCTGTGGACCTCGAACGGGACAGGTGTCGATAGACTTCTGTGTGGTTCCAGGGTAAATTCACAACTGACTATTATTAGAACGTAAACACTTGTTGTGCGTAATAAATTGTAACCCGAACCCGACCTCTTTTCTACTACATTCCTCCCCATTTTAACTGAACCCAAGGTATGACACAAATTAGAATATCCGACTTGGTGCCATTTAAATATAAAATTAAACAGTAATATCAAGAATGATAAAATATAATCTTAAAATCTTAACACCTATTCAAGAAACATTTGTGGCGCATCTCTGAAACCAGCTATACTTTTCTTCATCTGCCAAATGTATTTCTCCTCAACCACTGACTGACCAATTGATTTTATATGAAATATCACTTTTCTTTTCTTTTTTATATATAAAACATTAAAAAAAATTATTAAAATTGATAAAACATGTTAGATATTAATTCACATGTCACTTCTGCTAATTTAATCTTTTACATAATAAGATAGGTAACTGGGTCTTTGTTCCTTGACCTCTTTAACCTGTTCTTTTTCTGTAGAAAGAGAACTTGAAGCTGTACAGGGGTTTTGATGATGCATCAGAACATACGACACATCATACCCTAGCAAACCTAGATGGTTTAGTAATGGAGTGATCTATGTCAATTTTATTGACAGATATTTGTTCGTCATCTTCCATATCAACCACTTCATCTATTTCCATTCCAAAAAGTTTTTTTTGACAAATCTATCTGTTGGATTTCTAAAGGAAATGCTTGTATGTTCTGAATTAATCACAGAACTTGGAGGCATATTACCCTTAGAAAAGTTTTTTTTCCGTCTCAATACAAAGTGAACCTTTGACTGATCTGTCAATTTTTACAGGTGTAATTTGAACTGTTTGAGGTGGTATAACTGTTCTTTTCTGTACAGAAATGTATACCTGAACATCATTCCTAGAACCCTCTGTTTTGATCTTAGTGATTGGTACTGATGTTTGATTCAAGGTAAGAGTCAAGTTTTGCATATTGATAATGCTATTGTGTGCTTTCAAAAAATCAAGACCAAGTAATAACGAGTCTGCAATCTCCCCAACCACTACATCCCACCTTTGTACTATTGGCCCTACTCTCAACTTAACCTTTTCTGCTATTTTGGCTTTGATGTTATGTTTACCTGCCCCTTTCAAAGTTTTTTCTTTATTTAATTTTGGTTTGGGTTTGAGGGTTTCAAAAAGTTCCCAATTCATAACAGTGACTTGTGCTGCAGTATCTATCACAGCATCAATTGTTCTCGTCGTTTACAGTACAAGGGGCATAAAGGGTGTTTTTCAATCTATCATCTTTGTAAAGGTCAATTTCTTGTAATTTAAATTTTACTTTAGGACGAGGCCTGTCTGATGTATCTGAATAGGTTGAAGAATGGCCTACATCTCCAACCTGTTGAAGTTTAAAGGCTTAGACTGGGCTGATGGGGACCTATTCCTACTCTGAAATGGTGACCTACTTCTACAATTAGGACAGTCATTGGCAAAGTGACCTTCTTGATCACACTTAAAACTAGGACTTGTATTGCTGGGCTACTTGAAGGGATCTAGGACTTGTACCCTCTCTACTGTTTGACCTGTAATTGTGTTTCTGATTTGGAGATTTCAAAATTGTTAGAATATCTTGGATGTTTGTTTTCATTTCTTTCATGTCATCTTCTAATCTTGTGACCCTTGACTCAAGTCTTGACATTTTTGTTTGTTCTGTGTATGATGTTGATGTTTGTTTATTGTAAAGAGACCTAATCTTGCTAACTTTCTCTTCATCTTCCTCACTATCACTTTCTGAACTTTCAAACTTTACCCTTCTTATTTCAGACTTTTATACCTAGAATGAGCTTTTTGGTTTGTGATTGCACTTTTCATGTATTGTGTGGCAATGTCTAGTGTGTCCGGGTTTTTGTCCATGGCAATGAGTGCAGCTTGTTTATTTGTGCAGCCTCTCAAAAATGCATCTATTGCAACAGTTTGTTGACAATCTTCAGGAGTATCTGGGTATCCGTCTGTGGTCATTTCCAGAATCTTATCTGCAAACTCGTCTATGGATTCCTCAGGACTTTGTTTGATATCTAAGTTGTCTTCGTATTTATGAGGCAGGTCTTTCTTGCCAAATCTCTCATTCATTTTTGCACTCAGTTTCTTGAAGCTTCTTTGATCTGAACTTGGTCTGGAACTGAAGTATTTCAAGGCCTTGTCTCGACGACTCTCAATAAGTTTGTCCAGTTTTTGTTCATCAGACCATTTGTATCTGGACGCAATGTGGGAAAACTGCGTAAAGAAGGGTCTCCAGTCGCTCTTTCCATCAAAGGTGGACATTTTTGGTGGACTTGGTCCCTTTGGCTCATTGTAAACTCCCTGTGGTGCTAACTTGTCTACTTCTTGGCTGATTTTTTCATCTTGAAGTTGCTTAATTTTGTTTTCTAAATGTTGTATCTTACCTACCCATCTGCTATATTGTTCTTAAAGTTTTTTTTCTAATGTCGCAAGTTATTCGTTCTTTGCCATCATTTTTTTACTAATTGTGTTTTCGTAGTTTGTTTTTGGTTTGCTAGCTCTGTTTCAAATTTTTGTTGTAGTTTGCATTTGTTGTTCATGTTCTGATCTTAATGTACTTTCTAAATCTTCTAATTGCTGTTGTCTAGAAGTGATGTCTTTTTCTGACTGAACAATTTGTATCTTTTTTCTTTCATTGTCTTTTGTGAGCCAAGCTATATCTGATTGTAATTTTGTAATTTCATTTAAAGCATCTTCAATTTTGGGGTGTTGTGTTTTTTCTGATTGTGTGTCTGATCTCTGACTCTCTCCAAAAACAATCACACCCTCACTCACAAGGGGGTCCCATATTGTGCTTGGGATTGATGTTAGTGTTTTTAGATCTTCTACAGAGAGTGTCCCCTTTTCTTCCCTAAGTCTCATGATTAACCTTGCCCTTTTATCTCCTATGTTTGGGATTGTTTTTAATACCCCAAAACTAGCATTGTTTATGTCTATAGGGTTTTCACTATTTGCCATTCTGATTCAGTTTTGTTTTGTTCAAAAATAAAGATAGAAAAACAGACGTGTTGTTGATTAACTATCAGAATGTCCGACAGAAAATCAAGAGTGAAATGTTTATGATCGTTATCAGAAAATCCGACAACAATCAAATCTAAATGAAAAAATGAGAAAAAAGCAAGGATATGATAGAAACCGCCATTGAATTTATTTTTTGAAAAAGAATTGTAACAGGGCGAATTTGTTTCTCAAAATGAACCAGTTTTGTAAACTGTTCATTTGTTCCACAAACTGGTTTTAAACTAGTTTAAACCCAGAACCGGTTTTCCATTTGTTTTGGCAGTAACTGAAACCAGTTCGTTAAACCAACCAAACCACCTCCGATGGTGGTTTATTCGGTTTACGAAAGAGCGGGAAGTATTCCAATATGGCGGTGATGAAAGATGGTGACTATTCTAATAAAGAAAAAAAAGTTATAAATAATTGTTTTTTCGAGGACAAACAACTCTTTTGACTAAAATGCCACATTCTGATATTTGATGTTTTATATATATAAGGCTTCAGAGAATTGATAAATGCTGCATATTGAAATTAATGGTGTTTGTTCAATATGAACAGAATATGTAAAATTTTCCTTTTCAAAAAAAAGTTTTGAATCATTTGGACAAACTTCAGAATGTATGGTAAATTGTAGAACATACTGTAAAGACAGCTTAAATATTGGAAATCTGAAAGAGTAACTGTAAATACCCGAGTGTTTATCTTTCCTTGTGTAAAAAAAATGTGTTCATTTGCACTTTAACTATATATAAGATAATCAAAGAATATAATCAAAGAATATAAATACATTGTAGTTTCTTGGATTCTTTTATTAAGAAAAAGATTTCAGCAAATTTATTTACATGTATGTTGTTCTGCATCTTTTTTACGCCATCTTGTATAAACTGTTCATTTGTTTTACCGAGGTAAACCGGATTGAAATTTAAACCAGTTTGAAAAACTAGTTTTAAACCTTAAACCAAAACCCGAACCAGTTTATGTGCAACAAATTCGCCCCAAGAGTGAAATGTTTATGATCGTTATCAGAAAATCCGACAACAATCAAATCTAAATGAAAAAATGAGAAAAAAGCAAGGAAATGATAGAAACCGCCATTGAATTTATTTTTTGAAAAAGAATTGTATTTGATAAGTTTAACGAAAAACAAAGGGAAAAAAATGGCGCGTAATATAAACATACAATGTCGCACTTCACCGATCGGAAGATCCTACCGGCGACGCCAATGTTGTGAAGTGCGTAAGATAATCTACATAATAAATAATAAACAATATATATAAAGACTTGCAATGGTGAGGGGTAACGTCAGTTACAACCCACCTGAGCTGTGGACCTCGAACGGGACAGGTGTCGATAGACTTCTGTGTGGTTCCAGGGTAAATTCACAACTGACTATTATTAGAACGTAAACACTTGTAGTCTCGTTCAACCAGACCCTCGGCTGTCTCCGTAAATCTCCGACCACCCAGCTGGTCCAGGCGCGGATCCAGAAATTTTTTCCAGGGGGGGGTCCACCTCAGTCAAAAAAAAAAATCCTATCCCAGAAATTTCTTGACAAGCAAAAAAAAAAAAACCTAAAGTCGCTCAAACGTTAAAAACCTATTTCGTGGGGGGGGGGGGGGGGGGGGGGGGGGGGGGGTAAGTGGTGACTTTTATCGCCTTTCACTTCTCATACCCATTTCACACCATTTCACACATATTTGCGTTTACCAGGGGGGGTCGGCGTTTTCCAGGGGGGGGGGGGTCCATGGTAACTATTTTCTTGTTTTAGTATATACATTTTTTAACCTGGTAAATTCCAGGGGGGGTCCTGACCCCCCGACCCCCCCTCTAGATCCGCGCATGTGGTCGGAGTTCACGGAGACAGCCGAGCGTCTGGTTGAACGAGACTAAAACACTTGTTGTGCGTAATAAATTGTAACCCGAACCCGACCTCTTTTCTACTACAATATGCTCATAAATTTCTTTTATTTCCTCAAATAAAAAGCTAGAATATCACAATGACACGATTTTATGTGCATGTACATGATATTAACTAAACTACATGCTGTTTTACACAGAAGAGCACCCAACATGAGCTTTAAGAATACGAGAAAAAAACAAAAATTAGAAATTCTTATAACAAATGCAAAATTTCTTCCTGTAATTTCATACAAATATTCCAAGCCTTTCTTTCGTGTTTATTGGACTAAAAGAGATTAAATTATTAAATTTCCTCTCATTGCGATACGTAACCCCATGAAATGATACAATGCTTTCCTTCAGAGTCGAGAATGGCAGGTCAGGGCTGGTGATGAAATCCATGATTACTCCATAACCTTTTATAATATTAACCAAAAATCATACGCGATATTGTTTATAATTCGCAGGTTGTCAAATAAATTTAAGAAAAGGTTAGCAAAGATGAGTATGCCGCACTAAACTTTTTTATTCATAAACTATTTAATTTCTAGAGTGTACAATCGAGCATCGAAGTGTGTACATGTACTACATGTACTAGTTTTTTTTTTTTGGGGGGGGGGGTACCAGTTTTCGCTGCATTTGATTTCCTGAATTTTGCATTGCATTTCCGACAATTAAACAAAGTTAATAGAATATAATTGGTGACAGTAACACAAGTGATTTATAAAACGAAAGTCAAGCAATAAAACGTTAAAGTTTGTATTTTGAAAAATAAATCAAGTCAAGTCACATAAAACAAAGACAGGTTGAAACGCTCACACAGGGACATACATACAAACGTTTTGGTAACTCGGAATAGTCCAGAGTAAAACTATATTTTCTTGATGACGGAATGTCCAGTACATCTAAT
The DNA here is from genome assembly GCF_032062105.1 of Saccostrea cuccullata. NCBI lineage: Eukaryota > Metazoa > Mollusca > Bivalvia > Ostreida > Ostreidae > Saccostrea > Saccostrea cuccullata. Next base: position 8,519 of record NW_026918807.1, on the reverse strand, counting down.
GTTCACGTCCGGGATAGTCCACGGCAGTTTTATCACACATACGCAATTACTAGTATCATACAAGTCGAACGCTCTTTGAGGTTGAGGATTGACACTAATTCCTTAGATAAATACTGATTGAAAAATTCCTTTTTACTGTCTTAACTTTACTTGATAGGTAAATAATTTTAGTATATGTTAAAAATAAGCATTAGAAATAATTCTTTTCATAAAATTCAATTTTGTTACATTTCAAATGAATTTGTAAAATTAACTTCATGACAATGGTCATGCTGCAGATCTGTAGCTCGCTACATGTAGCTGTTCTAAAAAAAATTGAGATGGATCACCAGAGAGCTACAGTGCCATCCATATTATCTCAAGTTCAGGCTCAGAAGGACTATTAAAAACGGTTGTAAGGAATGTTTAACTGTAGAAAAATTTAAGGAATGTGTTAAAGACACACGGTAAATAATATTTTTAGATTCAAGCAGTTGAAAAACACGGATATTGAATATAGCTTCAGTGCAATTTTTTTCTAATATTTTCTAGTTTTTTATTCTTCGTATTTCTCAATTTCTCATGTTCAAATAACGTGTATCTATTTTTATTAGGGCACATTAAACCTTATTTGTCAACCAGTCTGACAGTGTCCATCTGTCACGAGAACTTTAAACTTGATAATAACTATTGAATATTGAAATAGGACTTAAATTTCATATTTCACATGTGCATTATTTGTGACATGTGATTTTCAAATATACTGTGATTTTTAACCCCGTGACCTTGATCTTGACCAACTTAAAAAATAACAATTTTTTAAATTGACCATAACTATTGAAAACTTTACTTTTATAAACATGTACATGTAATACCTGTGTCAACACCTTTGAAAATTCTTTATAATTTTTTGACCCTTTGACCTTGAAGTTTGAACCACTTTTCAAAAACATTAACCATAGTCATACCTTTTGAGAGAAAAGAGATCGATTAGGGCTTTTATTTTACCACTGTGTACATGTATTACCTGTAACAACAATTTTTTTTTTTGAAAATACCGATATGCTGATTTTGACAACGTGACCCTGAGGCTTGACTTACTTTTCACAATTTTAATCTTGATCATAACTTTTGAATGAGAAGAGATAGGGTTTTCGTATTACACAAAAATCAAATGTATGTGACCTGTGATAAAATCATTACAAATACTAGCATATAATGAACTTTGACCTTGAAGTTAAACCGGCTTTAAACATTGCTTAAAATTGACCATGACTTTTGATAAAGAAAGGATAACACTTTCATACCTAGATTTACACATGTATACACGTATTAGATGTGACAAGGCCTATCGAAAAAAGTATAGCTTAAGAATTCGTCAATACGGTAGCACACAAATGGCTTTGCTTATCACCAGCGTGTGTCGTGGTGTGACGTAAGGTCATTTTAACACGGTCAAGGTCGCAAACATTCCTTTACTATCATATTTAATAGTAAAACATAAATACGATGACATCTACCCTTAAAAGATTGCTTTAACATTAGAACGTGGCATGACCTTGACCCAAGGTCATTTCTCCCTGTCCGCAGCTCCGACGGAAGACCTACTCGTTGCTTTGCAACGAGCTCGGCTCTAGTTATTTACAGGTTTTGAATAAATTATTACACAAATTAAATTCATTGCTTTAAAATCTTGAATTATTTTTTCAACTTGACTATTCAACCTGTAATAAAAATGGGCATTGTGCAAGCACAGAAGTCACTTATGAAGTTTACAGGTGGGGAGATACTTATCGATGTTTAGTCCATTTCATTGAGTATAATTCTAATTAGATCCTTACGATTCGGAAGATTTTCTTTAAAAGTTTAAAACTGAAATAGCCATGGTAAAAATCTGTGATGAAAAAAAATGTGTTTGGGAAAATCGGGAAAACAGATTTATTTGTGTGTTAAAAGCACAAATTAAGCTTGTGCATTTAAATCAATATTGGTTGAAGTTAAGTAACCGCAGATCGCCAGTCCTTACGCTATGAATCGTCAAAATGAAAAGTAAAATTACACATTGAACTAACGAACTATAAAAATTGAAGATTGATTAATGTACATATTTAAAATAAATACCCCGGCGTTTTGTTCTAAAGTCTAACCTAAGATATTTTAAAATATTTTTGAAAGATTCGATTTACTTACAGAAAATAATGTTTTCCGTAAGTTTGTAAAATTAGATTTAACATTCGACCACGCTGTGTAAATTAATGTCAACAAGCGATGGAAGGAAAAGGAATGATTGGTCGCGTAATTGTAAACAAACACAAAGCCTAGATATCTGTTTTAGATAAACATGTATCACGATCAAATTTAAAACAAAGATAAGCCAACATATTAATCTCGAATATCCGACAATAATAATTTTCCATTAATTGTAAAATAGGTTTAATACACCAATATTTTGTCTATGACTACGGGGTCAATGGTTCGCCGCGGTGTGTCGCTTTAGATTTTCTTGGACACGTGTAATCGTAAGATTACGCAATGGTACACACGCTTAAAATCTGGGTTCCATGTGAATGTGAGAATCGCGCGGTAAATAATTTTTGTATTATTTGACTCTTTAAAAGTTCTTTTTATGAGATCCGGGCATTTATCGTTTTCGTTCATATTGTTTGTGTTCATATTTAAACGAAGAAAAGATACTAGTTCGTGCTTTTTCTATAACTCTTTCTCTTGGAAATATCTTGATTAATAAAAATGAAAATGATGCCATTGAATACTCTGAACGGGAACCAAAGAACACGTTTAAAACCTAATTTTAAAAAAAGAGATATGATACAGCGTTGTAAAATATTTATTACTTACGGCAAGTTTACTGCAATTCTACGCATAAGATCCCTAATTTTAGGGGCCAGCCCCTTTTTAATGATATCAAATGAAAGCTCTTGCAATAATGCACAACTTTTATTCAATATGTCTTAACAAAATATTTTTAGTTTTCAAGAAAAAAAGGAAAATATGTGTAAATTTTCACTCTTTTAGGCGTTCTAATTTTTGACCCCTATAAAGCGCCATTTTGAATACAGAAATCGAAAAACAAAAACCGATGTGCACAACTTCAATCCTTCTGTTATCTAAAACCAATAAAATTTCTGCTCCAGCTTTTGTGGTCTCTGAGCCTTTATCCGGAAACGAAAGCCTATAATTTTTCATATAAAGGGAAATAACTCATAAGTGGAAGAAAATTTTTAAAATGTTAGACATCATTCTGATAGAGTTTATTACCATCTAAAATGTCTGAAAATTTGAGCAAAATCTATTAAGAAATGAGTGAGATATGAGGCCTCAAAGTTGGCGTCTAGGAAGTAGAAGAAAAAAAAAGAATAACTAGAGCAAAGCTCGTTGCAAAGCAACGAGTGGGTCTTCCTTCCAAGCGATAAGCAAAAGATTAAATGTTTCTGTCTAGATTGTCAACTTTGCTAACATTCTCTTTTTCGATTTGTCTCAAAAACCCTTACTTGAATTCTTTAATTTGGTGTGAGCATGAGGTCTAAAGGGTACTCTCTCTAACAGCATTCTTGAAATCGTATCCACAACAGTTTAACTTCCAATATTATGACTTTTGATATCGGATATATCATGTTTGTTGCAATTATGTTTGTGAAACGTGTCATACTACAGAAACATAAGTGTTTTGCTACATTACCATCTTAAAAATGGCTTTAAAATCATTTAATATACAATATAACTAGGTAAATAAAATAAACAAATTATATAATAATTCAAAAAATCCAAATGTATTTACAATAATGATGAACAATCTTCATTAGTTGCAATCAGTAAGTAGAACAATACTTTTATAATAAACGCACAGAAATGTGTTGTGTATGTTTCGAATTTGAAGCTTTCCACCAGCAACTGGTGGTACCTCAATAGGAGTGTAAAATTCTCTGAAAGGTATATTGTGAACATATTACATATGGCTGTGTATTCTTTTTTAGCGGCTTTGGCGGAATGCAGCCATCACTAAATCAAGTACAAAGCTAAAAGTCTTGTACATAAACATAAATAAGAATATCTACGCTAACTTATTCAAAAGTCAATTTCCACCAAATATTGTACAAGCTAAATATAATACATTTACAGCATTAAAGAAACAAATCTCTTTGAAGGTATTGCCCTGCATAAGAACAATTTGAATCCCCTACACTAAGGATGCTCTGTGCCAAGTTTCACTTTGGTTCTGGAAAATGATATTGTGAAATTTTAGACAATGATGATAATGGATAAAATTGTTTTTAAAAAATTTACTGGTTCCTTTAGCTCAGATGGGCTAATAAGTATGCAACAGGCACAGTTTTGGAGTTGACATTGAAATGCGACTGGACATCTCTTCAATCTTGTTTTAGAAAACTACATGTACATGCCCTATGTACTGAATTCCTTGGAATCATACACATGTTTATGCCTTTAATTAGTTGTATGTGCCAAAATAACAATTTTTTTTACATTATACTGTAAAAAATACACATATTACAAGATCTTATATTCCTGCTGAAGACAGAGGATCTATCTTAATCATTTGAATAAGTAAGTCTAAACTTTGAAAGGGAAGACCTTAATAAAGAGGTCAACATGCTACACAAACAAAATATTATTATATTTAAAAATAACATTTATTCCAATGTAATTACTGGTACATGTATTTCTGTTACAAAAACTATTTCACTTGAAAAACTGAGAGCAATTGATATGTTCATATTTGTGGATTTATGTTGTCAAATCAAAATTTAAAAATGATACACAGTGTGTTTAAAAATTGTTTTCACAAACCAAAACTTGACTTATTTTCACTATGCTGTTTATTCCATGTCACATCCAAACAGATGATCTTCTGGCAAATCATGGTCATGCTTGGTATCAAAATTCAGTATTCAGATGAGTCACACCTATCCAAAAGAAATTGAAATTTTTTAATTTATGATTCTTTTACTAATAAAAAGTGCAATTCATGAGATTATAAATTAGATTATCAAATTGAGAGATGATATTGTCACATTTTCTGTGTATAATTTGTAAATTTTAATGTACTCTTTCATCAATTAAAAGAAGTTTACACCAATTAAGGTAGTCATTTATGCTATCCCCTAATAAGACAACATACAAGTGCAAAGTAATAATGCACTAGCGGGTTTAGGATAATGTGCTAGAGTATTTATGACAACATACTAGCACGAGGTGACAATGTGCTACATGTAGCATGTACGTCAGTGATAATATGCCAGCACACTGAATCCAACATGCAGTGAAGCTAACACTCAACAGATTGTTTAGAGTTGTGTTTGCATGATATTTTGTTTTGTGTAAACACAGCAGCGTGTTGTTTAAAGCTGCATTGGAGTGGCAGTCTGTTGAAATTAACATGCTAACACACTGCAACTTCAAATCATTGGAACACCATAATTTTAAAACTGGCAAACCAATATCTTATGATTACTAACTAGGTAATTGCAACTGTAAATGCTGATTTCATGGTGACAATAATACCGGTAATTCACTGTATATCTGAGAACTGATCAATTATAATAAGGCGTGTCCAGATAGGGCCACTTGCTAAAGCTCAATAGCACTTTCATAAAAGCGTGCCATCTTACCGACACAAAAGACGCCATTAGGCTATCACACAGCTCGCCATCACAACACTGAAAAACACTTTCGCACTAACACAAGTTCGCACCACACGCTGTCACACGAACACACAACACACTGTCACGCTAATACAATTTCACACAACAAAATATCAGGCTAACACGAGTTCACACAACACACTATCATGCTAACACAAATTCACAAACACGCTGTCTCGCTAACACAAGTTCACACAACACGCTGTCTTGCTAACACAAGTTTTACACAACACGCAGTCTCGCTAATACGAGTTCATACAATACACTGTCTAGCTAACACAAGTACATGGAACACACTGTCACCCTTAGATGAATTCACACAACACACTGTCACGCTAACATGAGTTTACACAACACGCAGTCTCACTAACACGAGTTTACACAATACACTGTCACGCTAACACGAGTTTACAAATTACACTGTCACGCTAACACAAAGTCACAAAACAGGCTGTCTCACTATTCACTAACACAAGTTCGCACCAAATGCTGTTGCGATAACACACTGTCATCCTAATACCATTTCACACAACACACTGTCATTCTAATACCATTTCACACAACACACTGTCAGGCTAACACAAGATCTTATATTCCTGCTGAAGACAGAGGATCTATCTTAATCATTTGAATAAGTAAGTCTAAACTTTGAAAGGGAAGACCTTAATAAAGAGGTCAACATGCTACACAAACAAAATATTATTATATTTAAAAATAACATTTATTCCAATGTAATTACTGGTACATGTATTTCTGTTACAAAAACTATTTCACTTGAAAAACTGAGAGCAATTGATATGTTCATATTTGTGGATTTATGTTGTCAAATCAAAATTTAAAAATGATACACAGTGTGTTTAAAAAATTGTCTTCACAAACCAAAACTTGACTTATTTTCACTATGCTGTTTATTCCATGTCACATCCAAACAGATGATCTTCTGGCAAATCATGGTCATGCTTGGTATCAAAATTCAGTATTCAGATGAGTCACACCTATCCAAAAGAAATTGAAATTTTTTAATTTATAATTCTTTTACTAATAAAAAGTGCAATTCATGAGATTATAAATTAGATTATCAAATTGAGAGATAAGATATTGTCACATTTTCTGTGTATAATTTGTAAATTTTAATGTACTCTTTCATCAATTAAAAGAAGTTTACACCAATTAAGGTAGTCATTTATGCTATCCCCTAATAAGACAACATACAAGTGCAAAGTAATAATGCACTAGCGGGTTTAGGATAATGTGCTAGAGTATTTATGACAACATACTAGCACGAGGTGACAATGTGCTAGCATGTACGTCAGTGATAATATGCCAGCACACTGAATCCAACATGCAGTGAAGCTAACACTCAACAGATTGTTTAGAGTTGTGTTTGCATGATATTTTGTTTTGTGTAAACACAGCAGCGTGTTGTTTAAAGCTGCATTGGAGTGGCAGTCTGTTGAAATTAACATGCTAACACACTGCAACTTCACATCATTGGAACACCATAATTTTAAAACTGGCAAACCAATATCTTATGATTACTAACTAGGTAATTGCAACTGTAAATGCTGATTTCATGGTGACAATAATACCGGTAATTCACTGTATATCTGAGAACTGATCAATTATAATAAGGCATGTCCAGATAGGGCCACTTGCTAAAGCTCAATAGCACTTTCATAAAAGCGTGCCATCTTACCGACACAAAAGACGCCATTAGGCTATCACACAGCTCGCCATCACAACACTGAAAAACACTTTCGCACTAACACAAGTTCGCACCACACGCTGTCACACGAACACACAACACACTGTCACGCTAATACAATTTCACACAACAAAATATCAGGCTAACACGAGTTCACACAACACACTATCATGCTAACACAAATTCACAAACACGCTGTCTCGCTAACACAAGTTCACACAACACACTGTCTTGCTAACACAAGTTTTACACAACACGCAGTCTCGCTAATACGAGTTCATACAATACACTGTCTAGCTAACACAAGTACATGCAACACACTGTCACCCTTAGATGAATTCACACAACACACTGTCACGCTAACATGAGTTTACACAACACGCAGTCTCACTAACACGAGTTTACACAATACACTGTCACGCTAACACGAGTTTACACAATACACTGTCATGCTAACACAAAGTCACAAAACAGCCTGTCTCACTATTCACTAACACAAGTTCGCACCAAATGCTGTTGCGATAACACACTGTCATCCTAATACCATTTCACACAACACACTGTCATTCTAATACCATTTCACACAACACACTGTCAGGCTAACACAAGATCTTATATTCCTGCTGAAGACAGAGGATCTATCTTAATCATTTGAATAAGTAAGTCTAAACTTTGAAAGGGAAGACCTTAATAAAGAGGTCAACATGCTACACAAACAAAATATTATTATATTTAAAAATAACATTTATTCCAATGTAATTACTGGTACATGTATTTCTGTTACAAAAACTATTTCACTTGAAAAACTGAGAGCAATTGATATGTTCATATTTGTGGATTTATGTTGTCAAATCAAAATTTAAAAATGATACACAGTGTGTTTAAAAATTGTCTTCACAAACCAAAACTTGACTTATTTACACTATGCTGTTTATTCCATGTCACATCCAAACAGATGATCTTCTGGCAAATCATGGTCATGCTTGGTATCAAAATTCAGTATTCAGATGAGTCACACCTATCCAAAAGAAATTGAAATTTTTTAACTTATAATTCTTTTACTAATAAAAAGTGCAATTCATGAGATTATAAATTAGATTATCAAATTGAGAGATAAGATATTGTCACATTTTCTGTGTATAATTTGAATTTTAATA
>NW_026918806.1:0-14704 GCF_032062105.1 Saccostrea cuccullata | reverse complement strand
CATGTTCAATATACAGTGGAGCCTCATTTATCCGGACACTTTGGTCCTAGTCATTTTGTCCGGATATGTGAAGCGTCCGGATATCTGAATCACCAAATAAACAAGAATTAATAACAATTAAAAATTCTGTTCCAAATGAAAGTCGTCCGAATATTGAAGCATCCGGATATCTGGCGTCAGGATATCTGAGGGTCCACTGTATATAATTAATAGATACCCGCTTTAACAGTAGAACACTTGATCCCGGGTCAATAAATTTTCATTTTTTTTATGAGGCAGTTTTATTCAACATATATTAGGTTTGCTTTTTAATAACCCAGGAGCAAAGATTTTTTTTTCAAGGAAACAACGCATGTTCACTATATAGTCTATTTAGCCCCGCCCTAGCACCTAAGAACCCCTGACCATTGGTCATGAAATTCACAATTTTGAAAGAGGTATCTTGTTCAACATAACTATGTACTAAGGGCTAGCAGAAGGGCAGAGAATAACAGTTTAAAAACATAATGCATTCTTACCATAAAATCGATTTAGCTCGCTCGTGCACTAGACCAATAACCCCAGGGCCATGAATTTCCAAATATTTGTAGAGTAATCGATGCAGATAAGATAACAATCATGCAACCAGTTTGACTGCTTGGTGGCCAGGAGTAAAGAATAAGAGTTCGAAATATTGCATTAATGTTAGTGGGTTTGGTACCAGCCCCTTAAGCCCCATGGGGGGCGGGGACAATAAAATTAACATTTTTTCGCCAAACCCTTCAAGCAGCACGGGGGAAGGGACAATGAAATTCACAATCTCTGTTCCCCGTCACCCACAGATGCTTTATGCCAAACTTGTGTGGAATTTAATTAGTTGAGTGGTTGCAGAAAGAAGCTGAAATTGTTTAAATGTTAAAACACAACGCAGGGACAAAAATGGATAGCAATGTGTCACCTGCATTTTTTCAGATTACCCTAAAACATAAAAAAATCACGTATTAAGACAATTCGACAGCTTAATCATAATCCATATAAATGTTATTAGTTTATTGGCTAAAATTAAGTTCGCAATTCTTGCTCCTCGAATTCTTTTTTTTATTTTAATATATGAGGAAGAATAGAAAGATATATTTTTTATTTTCAATTCTTCAAATGTCTTATTAACGTCATCTTCCCAAGTCAAGAGTTTCTGATCCGCTCCGCTCCACATAAACCCTTTACCGAATAGGCTAAGATTGACGGGGTTAGAAACGCGTTCTCTGAATAGCCTCCTGCAAGGTTACATGAACCAATCAAAATCATTGTTTTATTTAAACTGAAACTACATCGTAAACAGAAAAAACACGTCAGTTTTAGTCCCAATGATAACGTATTTTTCATTAGATAGCCCTTTTAATTTTTAAAGGTTTGTCTCATTTTTTTAGTTGAGTTAAATTGAATTTATTACCAACTACCAATTCAAAATTCACTACCAATTTTGAATTCATTTACTCTGATTGGTTAATAGCAGAGGTCAGGAGAACTCAAAATATGTAATCCCACTATATGGCGTGACAGTAAACCCCGTCAAACTTAACCTATTCGGTCAAGGGTTTATGTGGAGCGGAGCGGATCAGAAACTCTTGACTTGGGAAGATGTATTAACGTTGACGACAAAAGTATTGTCTTTAAGAGCGATAGAATCTCATGTTGGAAAATCAGGAGAGACCGAGACCCCCCCCCCCCCAGTATTCTCAAAACTAGGAGGGGGATAAGGTGCATTATAAAATGTTTACATTTGATCCATCGCTATCTTGTATATTAACTTTTTAAAGAGAATTCGTATTTTAACCATGATATTAAATGCATTTTATGACCAAAGATATTTTCATAATGGTTTTTTTAGAGAAATATCTTATTTACAGGATTTACAGACGGTACAACTACCCTGTCATGAAGGTTCTTCTTAATGCTGTATGTATCCACTAAAAGATATCATTTCCTTTCATGCACCATTTTATGACTTCCTTTTTTCGCTGCATTCATGTTTTTTTTAAAATAGTTTTAAGGATTTATAACTGTGAATTTATGTTAAACCTACAAATTTTAATTTGATGTTTAATGAACATCCGAGGTATTTGAAACGGTTACATATCCTTTGCATGATACCATATCATCAAGAAGAATACCGATGTTTTGATTTTCTTTCTTATTATACCCCCTGACTGTTTTAGCTCACCTGAGCCGAAGGCTCAAGTGAGCCTTTCTTATCAAAATTTGTCTGTTGTCTGTCGTTGTCATTTTTCAAGAACCACTGGGTCAATTTCAACCAAACTTGCTACAAAGTATCCTAGGGTAAAGGCAATAAAAGTTTGTTCAAATGAAGGGCCACGCCCTCTTCCCAGAGGAGATAATTATGAATTAGTGAAAAATAAATGGCATTTTTCAAAAATCTTCTTCTCGAGAACCACTGGGTCAGGAAAATAAAATTTATGTGGAATCATCTCTAGGTAGTATAGATGCACGTTTGTTCAAATCATGACCCCCGTAAGGCGGTGCCACAATGGCCGATCAAAGTTTTACATAGAATTACATAGAAAAAATCTTTAAAAATCTTCTTAAGCACCAGTGGGCCAGGAAAGATGAAACTCGTGTGGAATCATCCTCAGGTAGTGTAGATTCAAATTTGTTCAAATCATGACCCCCGGGGGTAGGGTGGGGCCACAATGGCCGATCAAAGTTTTACATAGGTGTATATAGGAAAAATCTTTAAAAATCTTCTTTTCAAGAACAACTGGGCCAGGAACGATGAAACTCATTTAGAATCATCCTCAGGTAATGTAGATTCACGTGTGTTCAAATCATGACCCCCGTAGGACGAGGCCACAATGGCCGATCAAAGTTTTACATAGATGTATATAGGGAAAAAAAACCTTTTAAAAATCTTCTCAAAACCACTTGGCCAGGAAAGATGAAACTCATGTGGAATCATCCTCAGGTAGTGTATATTTAAGTTTGTTCAGTTCCTGAGCCCAAGGCGTAGGCGGGGCCACTATGGCGGATGAAAAATTTACATAGGTGTATATAGAGAAATCTTTTTAAATCTTCTCAAGTACTTTTAAAGCCATGATAAGTGATAGTTATATAAAATCATCCTCCTCAGTGTAGCTTTAAGTTTGTTCAAATCATAATCCCCAGGGAAAGGGTGGGGCCACAAAGGTCGATCAGAATTTTTCAAAGAGAAATAAAGGAACAATTCCAAGAGTAGAAAAGCTATGTTTAGTCATATTGATATGTAAGCATCCTCATGTATTGAAGATTTAAATTTCTTCAAATCATGGCCTTATTTTGGAAGGGAGGGCAGAACCACCCCCCCCCCCCTTGTAAACTTTTCAGTTCTTATCTGATTTGTGCTTTTTTTAGCTGATGTGCTCAGGTGAGCGATGTGGCCCCTGGGCCTCTTGTATTCTTGTGTGTCTGCCTGTGTGTTTCGGTCTTTTCTTAGGCATGCCATATGATGGGATTCATTTTTTGTTTAAACCCAATGTCAAATTTCTCTTTTTCCGTGCGTCTGTCCGTTTCATACATAACAAATTGTTGTCGCAATTTTTCTCAGCAACTACTCATCGCAGACGCTTAAAACTTAAACGCAATCTTCTTTGAGGTATGTCATATGATGGGATTTATTTTTGTTTAAATCGGATGACAACTTCCTGTTTATCCATGCGTCTATCCGTTTAATACATAATAATTGTATCATGGTTGCGGTATTTTTCCTTTGAAAATCGCTGTGCATTTAATCTTGATACCGTTGAGGAGGCGGAGCTAAGGGCATGCGGTTGTTTATCTTTGTTATTTCCTTGATATTTTGGAAGTTATTACATGTACATTAACTACCGAAATATAATTGATACCGCGCATATGAAAGCTAGCATGAACATCACAGTAAAAACATGTTTTTAACACAGTTTTTTTTCATTTTTCATGCAAACTTATTCTAATATTCAATATTTTACCTAATTGATCGTAATCAGACAGAAAAAAAAATACCTTACAGCTTTTACACTAGATTGAAGAAAATCGAAACTTAAATCCAAAAGCAACAGCATATTATATTTCACAACAAGAACAAAATAAACTGTTTCTTGTTATCACGTAAAAGATTTTGCATAAATTCTGCTTCATATGAATATAAAAAAAGTCTGCAAATAATGGAGCACACTTTATGCCCATGGGAATTCCAATAGATTGTTGGAATACCTGGTCTCCAGAGACAACTATAAATGGTTGAAAGGTGGATAAAATATACATATTGGCTACAGAATGTGTCTAAAATTAGGGAGTGAAAAGTAGTTGATTGACCAATGCTTGAAAATGGAGAAATTTTCCCCAAAAGCGCACAAAAAGTATTGCGCCGTAAATTGCACCTATTTTGCATTACAGGATCTGTAGCGTTATGTTCTTGAATAGACAAATATATAAAACCATGACACTACAGATCTGCAGCAAGACCGATGATTGACATGATACAAGTTCCTTATTTAACAAGTATTTTGGGTATCACTAAATAATGTTATAGGCGTTATCTCGTTCGCTAGCGCGAACTCGTCACCGTCCAGCAGAATATCTAGTGATACCTAAAATAATTGTTCAATAACTGTAACATATTCATCACATTTTTCTACGCAACTACTTATGGCTGGTGCTTGAAATTTTAGTACACTATTTGTTGAGGCATACCATATATGGTGGAATTCATTTTTATTTGCATTAGATGCCAACTTCCTTTTATCCATACATCTTTCAGCAACTTTTTATTACAGATGCTCGAAATTTAAGCACGTACTTTGTGGAGGCATGTCATATTGTTGGATTTATATGAATTTGATGACGACTTCTTATTTATCACTGCATCTGCTCGTAAACTTGGTGTGTATATTTGGTATATTCACATCAGAGCAGTGGTAATTCTTGTGAGATTGTCTCACAGTTTATTACCTGATTTTTCAACAGGTTTCCTTAGTGGCAGGATTGGTTGCCTTCGGCTACATGCTGCTTTTTGATTTTACCGTCGGGATTTCTAGAACAGATTGGTTTTTGATTGGATGGATGAGCAGCTTTTTTCTCGAGGAAACAAAACAGGTAATGATAAACAGTGCGAAAATTAAGTTCGGACACGACAAAGTCCGGACTTTTAGGGACCCTTTCGAAAAGACATGATTTAAAAGTCTTCCTGAAGTCTGGTGGGATTTTTTGATCCCATCTCATCATATCAATTTCAACTTCCATAATGTTGTAGTGTTCTTATAAACTTCTCTCAAAACTTATATTCTCATGGGAGAAAGGGGGATTTTTCATACCACCTAAAAAAATCCGATTGGAGAAATAATACAATGGGATAATTTGTCCCATGTGGGAAAAAATTCTTATTGTTCTTGGAAAAATGGGGTTATTTCTCCCACAGGACAAAAACTCCCACTAAATGCAGAATATATAGGATTAAATATCCCACCTCTTGAAGGTAAGATTTAATATCCCACGTCTTGGAATAATATATAAAATAAAAAGAGGCTCAAGGGCCTTGAATCCATCTTCTGATAATTTGTACCATGTATCACTTCTATTAATATTGAAGCCCTAACTCTAAATATCCTAAGACCCAAGATGCATCATTTTTTCTTTCTTTACGATGCATTAATTTAAAATCGCTTACAATAGAAATTATATATGCACCAAACAATCAAGCAGAACGAAAGTCCTTTTTGATAAAATCAATAAATGGATAGCCAAACATTCTTGTAATATTGACAACATTATTTTAGCAGGAGATTGTAATTGTAAGAAGACGATACGGTTTGAGCTTTATTTTGCCCTAAAAATTTACTGCTCTTAAAAAGTCGTGAAATTGGCTTTAACAATAGTTGGGTAGATGGATATGATAAATCATTAATAAATATGGCATGAGGAAGGGTTTTTCTTGAAATAAGACGTCATTAATTTGGTATATTTTTAAGTTTAATGCAAAAAAGCTTCAAATTGACTCCTTTTTCTGCTAATTTTCCTTTTGAAAAAAGTGTCTGCCACCGTCGCCCGCTTTAATTTTTGGATGTATTGTGCAAATTGTTCTGAAAAATCACAAATATCAAAATCTTTAAGGGCGACAGTGGCAGAGTATGCTTTCTGAAAAACAATTCCATTGAAAATTGATGTCTTCTGCAACTTTTTAAGAAAATACGGGAAAATGCACAAGTTAATGACGTCACAATTAGCATTAAGGAGGTCATATGAGGAAAAACCATTTGTGTATTCTTACTGCACATAATTTCTATGATTTAGAAAGAATGAATTTAATGTCTTATATCACTTTCATATTTTAGAAAAATATAGGGCTTAATTTGTATTGAAACTGTACCTTATTCTTTAGAGAAGACTGACGATTCTAGTATTAAAAATTTTAAAAAAATATTAAACAACAATAATTTGAAAGACCTTTGGCGCGACTTAAGGTTACATGATGTAGGATATACTTGGTGCAATGGGGAAAATGTACTCACAATCAGAATCGATTATTTTCTTATATCAAAATGCCTAATATTTCCAGTTGAATATATAATCCTCCGAGAAGTACCTGGGTTACATTCAGGGGAAACAAGAATGTCAGATCACAAATGTATTAAGGTTACCTTTGACATTGATTTGAATATATAAGGCCAAAATAAAAAATACCTTTGTATCCCCTAACGTGACCGACCCAATTAAATCGCACCGACCAAAAAGATTTTTTGAATGAGACGATTCAAATTTTTTTTATTGTTAACCAAGTTTTATTAAATACAATTTCATCAAAATCAATTTTTATCAGAACGTCCCACATTGTTCTACTGTGATTTTCAAGCATTTGTTGGAAACAAAGTGGCGTCCAGATGTGATTAGGGCATTAACTCTTCATTATATAAATGGTGCCTGATTTGGAGGGTAACATTTGAAATTGACACCCCAAGGAAAACCATAGTCAAACGACGCGTCAGCAGAGGTTGACAATGGTTTTCCGCGAGGGGTGTCAATTTCAAATCTTACCATCCAAATCAGGCACCATTTATTTTATTATACTGAATGTCTTATTGATTAAAGACGTCAGCGAAAAAAAACCGTCGATCGTCTTTACGTTCATGTATAGAAAGCTTTCACATTCACCGGTTCACTAATCTCCTTATTGTTTGTTGGATACTCGAATTAGAGTCATTTATAATAAAAAGTTTCGTTATTTTTGCACTCGCAAGCATGTATCGTCTGTCCTTTGTTGTTTTCAAGTAAGCTATATCGGACGCAAGCTTTTATTGACGTCAAGTTAATTCCGGTTCTTTCAAACGCGCAACTGACGTTTTGAGAATTCTACGGTGAACCGTACGCGCATAATTTCCACGCATGTGGTATTACCGATGTGTTACCCGTTGCCGCATGTGTTGCTAAGGTTCAGGGTAATCGAACGGATTGTTAACTGCGTCTAAACCAATCAGATTGTAGTATTTAACATGAAAATATAATAAAAAAAAACAATGGCAACGTCTCAATCTTATGCTTTTAGCTAACAGGAATTCTTCACTGTTAAAACAGTTCGTTAATAAAATTTACTATGACTAACTAGGAGTGTTTCGGTGTCTCGGCATCTCCATGTGAGCACTAGTTTAAAAATTTTTCGAAAGGGACGTTACACAACAAACAAACAAACAAGTCTGTCTTGTAATTTAAGGTACGTACGCGTAATACTAGTACATCGTAAGGCCCGCCTCATGAGTAGATGAGGGGCCAACCTAGTGAAGAAGGATATGGAAATAACGAACAGTATTCAATCTCAACGTCCATTAAACAAATAAACAAAATAAGAGCAGAGCAAACACGGACCTCTGAAAAATCAGAGGTGGGATCAGGTGCCATGGAGGAGTGAGCATCCCCTGCCGACCGGTCACACCCGCCGTGTGCTCGTTGTCATAATCAGGAAATAATGGAAAAAATCCGTGGTCAATTCAGTGTATAAATAATGGACTAACAATTGGTATGAAAAACGTCAGTCAGCATTTCATTCAATGATAAATTGTATTTGCTGACAAGGTCATTGTATCGACCATAGAATTTACGAAATGATGACTTTAAACGAGACTGTTGGTATTCTTGTTTCATCAACTTGCTTGTCAATAATTTACCTCGTTTAAGAAATTGTTCATACGTAGAGCATGCTCTTGCGTATCGAATCAACTGAGATATAAATACTCCGTATGCAGGTGATGAAGGTATATTGCTGCAGAGGTAAGGGAAGTTGACGATAGAAAAGTTAAAGTCATCACGTTTATCATATAGCTTGGTTGTTAGATTACCATTTGTGTCTTTTTCAAGTACAATATCCAAATATGAAGCAGAAGTGTCGGACTCTGTGGTATCTTTTATCTCAAGCTCACCAGGATATATCGTATCGATGTAGGAATGGAAATTATCATTATTAATTGACAATATGTCGTCGATATATCTAAATGTCGAGTTGAAGGCCACAGCAAGTGTTTTTTTCTTTTCACGCAAAAGATTTTGCATAAATTCTGCTTCATATGAATATAAAAATAAGTCTGCTAATAACGGAGCGCAATTTGTACCCATGGGAATTCCAATAGATTTTTGGAATACCTGGTCTCCAAAAACCACATAGATATTGTCAATCAGAAACTCAAGCATCTTCTTGATGTCAACTTCAGAGTACTATGTGTGCAATCAGAATCTGTTTTAACAAAATAATTTTTCAAATGACCAATGACGAGGTAAGTAAACTTACGAGTTCCATTTTTGTTGAAGAAGCAGCTGTCAATGATATCAAAAAGCCTGGATTTTAATTTGTCGTGCGGAATTGTTGTGTATAAAGTTGAAAAATCGTAAGTTTTTATGCTGTTGATTTTTGTAAAGTCTTGTGATTTCAAATTGTCCAAAAGTTCTTTAGAATTTTTAAGTATCCACATCTGATTTACACCACTTCTTGAATATATAGTTGTACAGTACTCTTGAAGTTTTTCCTTCACTAATGTCAATATTTTAGTGAGAAGTAACGAAAGAGGCTTGGTTGAACATTTACTGGAACCTGCAATGTATCTTTGTTTGTAAGGATTCTTATGAAGTTTCGGAATCCAATATATATAAGGTAGTTCAAATTCATTTTGGCTCTGTGGAATATTAAAAGTATTCAAAACTGACAGGTGATTTTGAAGAATTTCTTCCTTAGAAAGAGTAGTATATGTATAAGTAGGATTACCACTTGTAGAATTAAATCCAAGTTTTGCTAAACTGCAATTTATATAATGAGCCTTACAAATAAAGACAATGTTGTTACCTGCTTTGTCGGCAGGAACCAGTACGTGCTGATCGTGTAATCTATCTAATTCTTTTTTCACTTCTGGTTTATTGAACACAGAAGGATAGATGGTTTTCATTTTGCCCCTCAATCTTTTAATACGTGAGTTTAACATGGATCTGATACATTTAATCCATTCTGACAAGGTGTCAATGTCTTCCACAGGTGTCAATGTCACTTTTCCCGTGACCTTTCCGTGATCATTCAGTTACCATTCAGCCTGAATGGCACATACATTTCAGTGACCTTTCCGTGATCATTCAGTTGAATCATTTTATTGAATAATCGGCTTATTTTTTAACCTAAAAATTTTATTTCACTTTTTCTTGGTATAATAGATTATGTATCTAATTCCATAAAAAAAAAATATTTAATGAAATTCCGACGCCAGTTGAAGGCTATGACTTCTTGTTGACAAATGAAGTTTTAAAATCAATAATTTTATTGAAATCGATGGAACAATCAGTTCACCTGTTGTATCGAGGAGCTGCGATGTATATATATCTTGTATATCTTTTGTATATTCTATGTGATTTTTGGGACTAATTAATTACACATCTCCTATCGTAATGACAATTATCAGAGATTTAAGATCACATTTTCTAGCTAGAAACATTCAATTTTAGAAAGCTAAAATCTCCTATATATTTCTTTTTCTACAATGCATTTGTTTATTCTTGTAATTAAAAATTAATTTAAAATAATGTCAAAAAATTCCTGAGTTTTGATGACATAATAACCAATTGATCATCTATGTTCCTTTTTAAATAATATTAATTCTGATTAATCAGAACTATATTTCAATGAAAAAATACCATTATGGAACCAGAAGAGTTGTTGAAATATTCAATTAAAAATGATTTTGAATAAGTCTCTATTTTATTTTGCATATTCATTTAAGATCCTGATAAATATAATTTATATCTATTTTTTACATGCCTTTAACGATTTATTTATTCTTGTAATTATCAATAATAATTACCTGACTATGACAATTATATAGCACAAGTTTTTATATCATTATAAAATAATACGCTAGTGAAAATATTACTAAATTGCGATTTAAATATCATTTAAATATTTCCAAATAGTTTTGAGATCATTGGTTCAGCTTCCAGAAAGGCAACTGAAAGTTGACTGAAATGTATGTGCCATTCAGTGAGACGTTTCAATTTTAAATGAAAGGTGTATTTTTAGCACATCAATTTCAATGCATATTATTCAATTTGAGTTTTGATCTAATAACCGATTCATCTATGTTCCTTTGATTACTATATGCCATTATGGAACCAAAAGAGTTGTTGTACATATGTCTGCATATTCATCCTGATAAATATAATTTAGATGTTCTTTCTTCATGCCTTTATTAGTGGTCAAACTTCGTGACTGTGACATTGTATATAGCATTTTTATCATTTGTAGATTCGGTTTGGTTCATTTAAATATTTCCAAATAGTTTTGAGATCATGGTTCAGCTTCCTGAGACGTTCAGTGTATTTTTAGCTCGTCCGTCTATCTGTCCGTCCGTCTGTAATCTTTTCACATTTTCAACTTCTTCTCAAGAACCACTGGGCCAATTTTTGTCCAAACTTGGTACAAAGCTTCCTTGGGTGGAGAAGAATTTAAATTGCTAAAATAAAGGGACATATCCCCTCGCAAGGGGAGATAATCAAGAAAAGACAAAAATAGGGTGGGGTCATTAAAAAACCTTTTTCTCAAGAACCACTGGGCCAGTAAAGCTGAAACTTATGTGAAAGCATCATTGGATAGTGTAGATTCTAAATTGTTCAAATCATGACCCCCCGGGGATGGGCGGGGCCACAATCGGGAATCAAAGTTTAATATAGAAATATATTGGAAAAATCTTCTTCTCAAGAACCACTTGGCCAGAAAAGCTGAAACTTATATGGAAGCATCTTAGTATAGTGTAAATTCTAAATTGTTCAAATCATGACCCCCAGGGGAAAGGCAGGGTCATGATGGGGAATCAAAGTTTTATATTGAAATATATTGGAAAAATCTTTGAAAATCTTCTTCTCAAGAACCACAGGGCCAGAAAAGCTGAAACTTATTTGGAAGCATCCTAATATAATGTAGATTCTAAATTGTTCAAATAATCACCCCCGGGGGAAGGGTGGGGCCACAATGGGGAATCAAAGTTTTACATAGAAATATATAGGAAAAATCTTTGAAAATCTTCTTCTCAAGAACCACTGGGCCAGAAAAGCTGAAACTTATATGGAAGCATCCTGGTATAGTGTAGATTCTAAATTGTTCAAATAATGACCCACGGGGAAAGGGCGGGGCCATGATTAGGAATCAAAGTTTTACATAGAAATATATAGGAAAAATCTTTGAAAATCTTTTTCTCAAGAACCACTGGGCCAGAAAAGCTGAAACTTATGTGGAAGCATCGTGGTATAGTGTAGATTCTAAATTGTTGAAATCATAACCCCAAGGGGAAGGGCGGGGCCACAATTGGGAATCAAAGTTTTATATAGCAATACATAGGAAAAATCTTTGAAAATCTTTTTCTCAAGAACCACTGGGCCAGAAAAGCTTAAAGTTATGTGGAAGCATCCTGGTATATATATAGTGTAGATTCTAAATTGTTGAAATCATGACCCCAAGGGGAAGGGCGGGGCCACAATGGGGAATCAAAGTTTTACATAGAAATATATAGGAAAAATCTTTGAGGATCTTATTCTCAGGAACCAATGGGCCAAAAAAGCTGAAACATGTGCCCATGGAAGGATCATGGGGTAGTGTAGTATTCAAAATGTCTAAATTATGATCAGTGGGGTCGGGTGGGGATGCATTATGTATAACAAGGGTGAAATCTGGTAAAGAACAGAATTGTCAAAGCTTCTCAGGTGAGCGATGTGGCCCATGGGCCTCTTGTTTCTTTAATGAGGCTCTTGAAGATTGGTTGTCCCTTCGAGATTTGTTAGGACGACTTTTAAACATTTCCCCATTCCTCCAGACGTAATCAACACTTTTTTGCCATTAAGCAGTGGGGGATCTTTTTTAAGCCAGCATCTGCGACACTGGACATAAGTTTTTATGATCCCCTTTGAAACTGTTTTCAACGTTACTCATTGGGATTTGAACCTGCAATTTAAAATTAGCCACTTACTTCTCAAATCCAAAGCAAAATGCTCCAGAGCCACTGCAAAACTCATGGCCCTCAAAAAACTACATTGATTGACTATAAGCTCTGAAGGCTGATGGAAGGTTTGAAACAAGAGGCCCATGGGCCTTATAGGTCACCTGAGCATTATGCAACAACTTTCCAGTGATTGAATTTGATTCATGTTTTAAGCCAGATGCTTTGGCATTCACAATTTTGAAAGAAGCATCATTGATCATCATAACTATACACTTAGCAGTTGCTTAGTTTGGTTAATTAATACCCATAGAAAAGGCAGAGGAACAAAAAATACATTTCAACTAATTAGTAATATTCAGTAATAATCAGTAGTGCCCCTACTACACATGAACTCCTGACCCTTAGGCCTAGATCCACACATTGCACAATTTTTAAAAAGGCATCCTTGTTTTTCAAAAATATTTGATTAATACAAAGGAGCAGAATTCAAACAATTCATTCATTTTCAGTCTATAAGTACACCCCCCCCTCTAAGGTACCCCTGACCCTGGGTCCTTGAAATTCACAATTCTGGAAGCTAATGGTCTTTGTTCGTAACTATATAGGTAATTCAGCTGCTTAAAACCCAGGAGCAGAGAAGAAAATTTTCAAAGATTTTATGAATTTTACTATAATCAATAGAGCCCCCCCTAACACCAGAACCCTGACCCTAGGGCCCTAAAATTCACAATTCTGGTGGAGGCACTCTTGCTCATTATAACTATATATTTAGATAGTTTATTTAATACCTAGGAGCAGAGAAGAAGATTTTCAAAGAATTCATGAATTTTCACTACATAATCAATAGAGCCCCCCCCCCAAACACAAGAACCCCTGACCCTGAGGTCCTAAAATTCAGAATTTCGGCAGAGGCACTCATGCTCATTATAACTATGCACTTAGTTAGTTTATTTATTACCTAGAAGCAAAGAAGAAGATTTTCAAAGAATTCATGTATTTACACTATATAATAAATAGCCCCCCCCCCCCCTGAACACAAGAACCTCTAACACTGGGGCTGTAAAATTCACAATTTTGGTAGAGGCACTCTTGCTCATTATAACTATGCACTTAATTGGTTTATTTAATACCTAGGAGCAAAGAAGAAGATTTTCAAACAATTCGTGTATTTTCACTATATAATCAATAGAGCCCCCCCCCCCAACACAAGAACCCCTGACCCTGGGGCTTTAAAATTCCCAATTCTCATAAGGGCACTCTTACTCGTTATAAATATGCACTTCGATAGTTTAATTAATACCCAGGAGTAGAGAAGAAGACTTTCAAAGAATTCATGTATTTTCACTATATAATCAAAAGAGCCCCCCCCCCAACACCAGAGCCCCTGACCCTGGGGCCATAAAATTCACAATTTTGGTAGAGGCACTCTTGCTCATCATAACTATGTAAGTAATTTGTTTATTTAATGACCAGGTGCAGAGAAGAAGATTTTCAAAGAAATAATGCATTTTCACTATATACTTATTTAGCCCCCCCCCCTAGCACTAGAACCCCTGACCCCAGGGCCATTAATTTCACAATTTTGGTAGAGGACTCAATGCTGATTACAATCATGCAAACAGTTTGACTGCTTGATGTCCAGGAGTAAAGAAGAAGATTTTTAAAGATTGCATTAATTTTAGTGGTTTTGGCCCCACCCCTCAGGCCCCAGGGGTGCAGGGATCATGAAATTCACAATTTTTGTTCCCCTTCACCCATAGATGCTTTGTGCCAAATTTGGTTGAAATTGGTTGAGTAGTTGCAGAGAAGAAGCTTAAAATGTTCAAATGTTAACGCACGACGCACGACGCACAACGCACGACGCACGACGACGGACGAAAACAGATAGCAATAGGTCACCTGAGTTTACTGAGGTGACCTAAAAATATACTTCGTTGTACAATGTGTATGTCTGGTCTTTGTGTATTTGAGAATACTATCTATTTTATTAAATTTATATAGATGTAATGGCGTGAGATATCTCACAGGTTCAACTAAATAACAGTTGTGAATTAATTAATCATGAACTTTGCTTTTAAACGGCATATGTACGATACTTAGCATTTTGTTCACGCATCGCTTTCTTTTGTACTTTTCTTAGTTATAAAGGTATTTTTCCATCAAATTTTAGAATGTATTTTCAAAGCTGCTGTCAGAAAATAAAATTGTTTACCTACCTACCGACCCAACTTGAGAATTTAGGGTCG